>NC_089201.1:16920704-17105419 GCF_963930695.1 Labrus bergylta
AAATTGTTTGGGTGTTGCAGCTTGTTTGCCACCTTCAAAATGCGTAAAAAACCTAAGGGGAAACTTACAAAAAAAAGCTTCTCTAGAGCTGATGTTGGTCCTTGTCCATTCTTGGCCACAGGTGGTGAATCATACGGTACGATACGATTCGATGCAATACCATACAATTCAAAGAGATGATAAAATGTAAAATACAGGATAGGATACTCATATGATACACAATATGATATAATACTCAACATGATATATGATACTGTACGATACAATACGATAGGTATGATAGGTTATGATATTCAGCAGACGCCGAAGAGAGATAACACAGCTCATAGATTGTTAATAACAAAAGACGGATTCTCTTTTGAACAAGATAATGCAATAATGAAAGCATATCTAAAAATGATTTGTTCCATTTTGCTAACAACTCTGGTAAAAAGATCCCTCATCGTCAGAGACTGGTCCTTGATTAATCCTAAGTGTGAAAACTAGCCTCATCACTTTAGATCAGACTATGTGAAATATTTTCTCAATATCGTGAGACTATAGGAAAGAGGAACCACTGTAATGAGAGGACGAAACCTTTTTCCTTAAGTTTCAGTTTTCATTCCAACTGCTGGGATGGATAAATGAAATTTCCAGCACACCAGTTTGAATTTAACGCCCCGTCATTCAGAGCCAGTGCACTGACAGAAACTGTACAACTGTCAGAGAGAAAAAGTAAGCAGTCTGTGAAGGAGCAGAAAACTGTCCTCCTCCTGCATCATTTCATTTTTTAAACTCTCTCTCTCTCTCTCTCTCTCTCTCTCACTCTCTCTCTCTCTCTCTCTCTCTCTCTCTCTCTCTCTCTCTCTCTCTCTCTCTCTCTCTCTCACTCTCTCTCTCTCTCTCTCTCTCTCTCTCTCTCTCTCTCTCTCTCTCTCTCTCTCTCTCTCTCTCTCTCTCTCTCTCTCTCTCTCTCTCTCTCTCTCTCTCAGGGCGCTGTTAGCCTAGTGGTTAGTGCACACGCCCCAAGTATGGTGGCTATAGTCTCTGAGCGGCAGCCCGGGTTCAAATCCTGTCTCTAATAAAGCCCAAAAATAAATCTTTAAAAATAAAAAGAAGTATAACACATAAAGCCTTAAAGGGACAGTACAACCCTTAAATAATGCATCATAGTGGATGTTTTCATTGAGTACCAACTTCTGACAAAGCAGCGGGAGCAAATGGGGTTAAGTGTCTTTCCCAAGGACACATCGGACATGTGGCTGCAGGAGCTGGGGGACCGAAAACACGTCGGATTGTACCACTGAGCCACAGCAGCCCTATGTTAACATTAGTTTTTAATGTACGAGCATCTAAGACTTTCTGTCTTCTGGAAGCATGTCTGTGCTCTCTATCCTTATAAATTATTGAAGCCCCTGAAGTTGCCATCAAAACAACACATATAACATCAACTAGCATAATATTCAAACATGATTAAAAAGTTTGATTAAAAGGTTACAGAGCCTTTTGATTTCCTGCTCCCAGTTGTTTCAGTGTTATTTTTATCACAGGTAATGGATGACAGCTCAACCAGTTACAATGCTCCCCTCTTCTAACTGCCAATTAGTGTATTTTCAAACTGCCTGCTCCATAATTACACGCTCAACAGGCATGAAGGGTATCCATTAATGTCAGCCTTGTCAGTGTAAAAGGTGCAGGCAGAGCTACAAGCAGATACTGGGGAAACTCTGTCACCCAATCAGCCGTCAGAGCCCCTGCTGTGTTCCTGCTCGGTCCCCACACACATGAGCTCTGAATATTTCATAACCGATCATTTGAAGGGTTGCAAGAGCTCCCAGTGTGACTAAATATTCAGTGAACTGCTACTCACATTTTAACCCGCTGGAACAGGATGAAAGGCAGCATTGAGACGTGAGCGGCTTCTCGTCACCTGGAGGCCCCCGGACCAGAGGCGTCTCCCTCTGCTGATTCTCTGGGTCAGGTTTTCTGAAATCAAATTAAATATTCAGCAAGGAATTTAAAGGCTCTTTAACGGATGCCGAACGTAGTAGTAAACATTAAACCTGACATTGAAAACACTGGGAGGATTGAAATGTGGCAATGGACACATTTATGAGAACTTTGAAACATTTTGGACAATATATAGTGTCTCCATCCATCCATTATCCATTTACCACTTTTCCCATTCAGGATTGCTGAAGCTGATCCCATCTGTCATTGGGCGAGAGGCTGGGTACACCATAGACTGGTCACCAGTCAATCACAGGGCTGACATACAGAGACGGACATCCAGCCACACTCACATTCACACCTACGGGCAATTTAGAGTCACAGATTTACCTAACCAGTATGTCTTTGGACTGTGGAAGGAAGCACATTCAAACCAGGAACCTCCTCACTGTGAGGCAACAGCGCTAACCACTACACCACCGTGCAGCCGTATTGTGTTTTAAAGTGAATATTGTTACTACATTTAAGTGGAGTAACAGTCACAAGAATTGAGGAAGATACATTTTCCTAATCCCTAATTGATATTATGACCTTGCTTTATTTAAAAAAAAAAGCATTAAGATTAAAAAAATGACAACTCTGTTGGTGTGAATGCCAAAAGCAGGAGGCCAGAGGAGGTGGAGAAACACTGCATTAACATAAAGTACATGAACAAATTTAAGAAATCAAGACCGGGAGCTAGAGGGAGGCCAGTACATATCAATAAAGAATGACAATGATAATACTGGAACAGCAGCCAAGAAGTTGGTACTCTGGCCCTGCAGCTCTGTTTTAATCTTGTTGATTACTCAGTGTAGTTTGAAGGTTGAACTCAGTGTGGCTTAATGTGTGTTTGAATTGAATCCAGTAACCTTTGACGGAAAGCCAAGTGGCACAGAAAAAAAACATGAACAGAAAGACTAGCAGCGAGAGCTACTTACATAACCAACACAACAACAACAGGCTTCTTCAGGCTTCAACTAGCTTTCAGTGATCATTTGATTTTCATCAAATCATAATCAGTCTCTAACCCTGACGAGGAAGACTTAATAGTTTAAAGAAAAGTTTCAAATGTTTGCGAACTAACCAGCTTGGTTTTCCTGACACTTCAGTCATATTTGACTGCAGAGTAAAAACCTTAACCAAATGTTAAACCACCATGTTTATTCAACACAACACCAGATTTCACTTTGTGGAATGACTCATTTGTTTCAGGCTTTTCTCTTTAAGTGAAAAAGATGACAAACTCAAACTGGCTGCTGATGAATTTGACTCACCGTGCAGATACTGGTGCATTGCAGTTTGCTTTTATGCATTATTGTGAATTATGTAGTTTTTTTAAAAATCTGTAGCTCAGGTGTTTTTGGCTCTTTATCTACAATCACATCACTGACCGATGTTTTATAAGAGAGATGTTCTCAAAGTCTTTCAGAATACTGCATATTCCAGTATCTACCAAATGACATTTGCCTAGAGGTCGAGCCACACAACTTGTAGCAGAAAGGCTGTATTGTAGAAAAAAACACACTTCTCTTTCTTCCTCTTTGCTTTCTTTATCGCAAAGTATTATACGTTTGTGTATGTTTTTTATTCAAGATATAGGTTACTCAGAGTGCAAGTGGAGCTTTCATTACACTCACAGCTGACTCATTTATTTTGTTTTTATTGTTTGCACGGCAATGACCTTGTGCCAAAACCTTGAACATAGCTAAACTGATATTCAGGACAACAGCACTCACTCTTGTGTGATACTGCTTAAACATATTCTCTGTGTACACACCTCATAGCATAAAATATATATCGTGAAAAAAAACCTCTGTCTCTGCACTCCCAGCTCCCCCAGTAACGAACCAGTTGATCTTTCTTTAGACCCTCTACATCTCACTTTTACTACACAAACCCTAACTTTCCATCCTCGCTGTTCAGCTTCAGCTTCTGCCCCTTAACCTGCATATCTAAGCATTTTCCTTTCACGTGCTTCCTCCGCAGAGTCATTCCAGGAAATCACAAATTGTATAACATAAACTATTCGCTGAACATAACACTATGTCAAGCCTCAGGTAAGTGCAAACTACTTCCTTTTGGCATAACAAGTTTTCCTCCCAAATGTTCCAAAACTACTCAATCATCAGCTCTCTTTAAAATGCCTGATTGGTGCCGGCTACAGATCTTCCTTCTTTGCATTTCTCTCTACATCACTTTCCTGATTACAACCACCCGTCTCTACTTTCAATTCCTGCCGCTAAGCTTTTCAACACTTGGGTATGTCGCAATGTTTAACCACCTTGTGACAAATTAATCTTACAAATTAAAATCTTTTTTAAAAAACAGTCATGGCAATTTAAAGCCATTATAAATCTGCTCTTGTGTCCACTTTCAACACAGACGGCAAATTGAAAACCAGGAGGTGCAGATAATATGGTGTCAGGGAGAAAGGGGATATCGATTTGTAGATGGTTTGGGTATCTGGAAAAAGCCAAACACACAGAGGACATTTCACTTCTGGCTGATGCTTTTACCGAGTTCTGTTCTGATCAAAACCTCGAGGGTACTCCACAGACTTTTCACCTACACACACCAACCCCATCTGCCCACTGTGTGCTCCGGCAACAAAGCATTTGGCTCAGCCTCTTATCTGGTAATCAGGGTGAAGAGACCACTCCACATAATTGATATAGGATGTGTTGATGTTTTTTTTTCCCCCCAACACTCAAGCACACACACACACACACACACACACACACACACACACAAAGCTGGAGCATGGCGCTAAGTGGAGACTGAAGAGGAGGGCGTTGTTGTACAGGATAAGTTTAAATTTGCATATGACTAACACAGAATAACATATTCCTCCTACTTGTTATTGTTCCAAGTGAACCACTACATGTACTTCCTCTTAATTGAAGCCATAATGAACAATGTGCTGCTCACTGCCATTGTATGAGATGCAGCACCATTGTCTCAATGAAGGACCTGTTTCACTATTTATATCCACTGTAAAACATTTAGGCCTATTGTATTTCTTCTATGTTCAGCCATAACTTACACATAAAAAGCATTAAATGACAATGTTTCCCTTTATTCCCTACAGGATAATTGCGTTTTCTTCTTCTGTTACACTCTGATGAGAATGAATTTTTTATGCATTTTCCATCCAAGGCACCCAATAAGAAGAGACAGTGAAGAAAACATGCTGTAAACAAAGAGCCACATTAGTACCCACCCAGCAGTTGTGCAAAAAAAAAAAACACGAGGGCTTGGGGACTTGAATGGAAATGTCGTAGAATAAGTAACACTAAGCGGAGAGAGCAGAAGTCCCGACGGCTTGTTTGACTCACTCATCTGAGCGAGTCCAACATAACAGAGCCGTGATGGACGTGGCTCCTGTCTCGCTGGGTTTCCTCCTTTTTACTCCTCTATGAATTATGGATGAAATATTTTGTCTCCACATAAAAAGGCAGTTAGTAAAAGATCCTTGGAGCACACACCACTGAGAGGAGTGCCTTTTAAGCACATTACCACAGTGTAAAGGTTCAAAAAATGTTCTTATCTGATGGCCCTTCAAAACCTGATACAACATTTTGCTACCTTGGAATCTAGGGGGCAGAATCCCCCTCTGACCTAGCATTTAAAATGGCTACTGCAGTCTAAATTCAAAACATTGGAGAGAGCTGTCTCCCCCCCCCCTCCACTTCCTCCCAAGATTAGATGCTCATGCTGGTTGCCATTTTTCAGACACTGAAGCTTCAGTGTTTAGCCAGCTCTGCATCGGTCTGTAAACCTTTCTGTGTTCTAACCTCTCTCCATTTTTCAAAAGCATCTCCAATATTGATCCTAGTTTGAGCACGTTTCTGCTCGTGGAGCTTATTAGAAACATGCAGAGGCTTTATAGGTCGGGTACAATCACTTCTATCTGAACCAGTTCTCTTGTCCTCTTCCATTGCTGAAGCACATGTGGGTTTGCTGTGATCTCTCGTCTCATATCCGGGAAACTGAGGGGCGTCCAAAACAGGGTCGTGTGGGATGCCTACCTTCTCTGGTCAAAACCAATACTAAACTTAGAAGGACATACTGACTGCTGCATCATTGTCAGAGAATCCAGCACTTCAACATAACATGTTTCCTTAATGTGTGATCATATAGTAAGGTCATCTTATGATTGAATTCATTAGATATCTTACATATTGCTCCCTTAAGTTCAGTTTTTTTCTCAAGATCTTGAGAAAACAATGCTGGTTTTCAATAAGTTCTATTTAGTTGTTTTCTCAAGATGTCTAAATTTCAGTTTCTTTTCCTGATAATGCATTAATTGAAGTTGTTTTTATGAGAATTTCCACTTATTTTTCCCTTTACCTCAAGTTATACTTGGGACAAGTGATGGAAAATTGGCAGATGGGGGATGAAAATTGTAACTGACGGCAGTTCACATGGGAATAAACACAAACACCACCACAATTTGAACCTACTATTTTGGTCCCTTCATGTCTTCAGTGCTTTGCAAACAAACCAAATTCATCCTTGCTTCAGCATCTCATGAGATTGACTCCCTCATATTCTCAAAAGCCAGTGCATTCAAAGTTCAAGTACCTCTGGTTAGACATCGTGACCGCTGAGACGTAAAGAAACATTCAGCAATTTATGACCCCCGCACGGCCCTCTCCCCTCCTCACAACTCTCATCCCTCCCGCACATTATGAGCCAATGTCACCTCTCTTTCACTAACAGCGGGCGATCTGAGCTGATGCTGTAATGAGCTGCTGTTTGTTTGGCTACAGGCTGTCGCAGATGAGACATGATGCTGTCACTCACATTTCATGGCGTCGGCCCCGTCTGCTCTGAATCATCATGAGTCTCACACCGTCCCACATTTAAACCAAGGCAACTTCTCAAACATTTCAGTGTTATATCTGATGTAAAACGTCCTTATTCTTGTGTTATTTCTCCTTTTTATTACCGTTGTTAAACCATTATTTATACAGGCAGGTCAAGATAATGTTCCTATTTACAATTAATGACTTGGTCGGGTAACTGTGGGGGAGGGTGTGTTGCACATTATTCATTTACAAATACCGACATCTAAAATGATTATGTGCTGCTGCTCGATTTGCTGGAACAGTTGGGGGCAGAGTGCCATGCTCAAGGGCACTAAAATGATTGTTTCTGACACTCACACAGACCGAGTGGAGTTTAATCTGCCAAGTGAAAACATGTTTTGTTGCTTTTAATTGTTAATGTGTTTACTTGTGGCATTAAGCAGAAAAATGTTCTTAGCCAAAAGGTTAATTGAAATGACTTTTGATGTTTTGGATTTCCACACTGCTGCCCACACAGATACAATTACTGGTAATGTTCTTGTCCTTGCATTAACACCTGTCAGGTTTATGAATGGTGAGATTACATGTTTTTTAGAGCTAAAATGTAGACAGTTGAGCGTTTTACTGATATACATCTTGAGTGCGCCTTTGTTTTCTATTCCTGTTGCACTAATTAGAGAGTATCTAAGTTACAGGTGCTCTATGTAGTGTTGGTTGAGAAATGTGAATGTTGGAGAAATGTACAGATTCTGTGGTATATGTTCATACCTCAATACACAAACTGTCCTCAGAGGAAAACGTGGCCCCTGTAACAATGTTTGAAGATAAAACACTAAGCGAGAAGTTATGATGGGGGGCCCTCAACAGTGAAATCGAACTCTCCTGGTCGCTTTTTAGCTCTAAACAGTGTCCAGGGACCCATTTTCTTCTTTGTGTAAAGTTTGTGTATTCAGTTCGGAAAATATAGCAAAGAATTATTTCACTTCTCCAACCTTCAAATTTCACTACCAAATCTACGAAGTGTCCCTTTAAAAGATCCACTTTGACTCTGAAGTACTGTAACATCATATAGGATCGAAACAGGGACTCTATGCTCTACATTAATGCTGTCATTTGGATAAACATCTCTGCAAAGTGAACATTTTCTAAACTTTGGTATACTGCCTTGGGAATACTTTTCACATTTATAATGTTTACAGCCCTATTTACTTAAGAGAGACATATTGTATATATATTTTTAAATTCCAAAATTCAATCATTTGACAAACAGAGACATTTCTATTCTATTTTCTATTGAGACCTGCCAACACACTAGTTTGCCTTGTTATATAACTGTAATCAACACACATTCTTTAATTACTTCATGTTTTTTAACAGTAATATATCCACTGAACAAGAGTTGTTAAAGACACAGTGAAAACTAAAAAGGGAGAGTTCAGACCACAACAGATGTGGTGTTTTTAAGGTCCTCCAGCAAGAATCGAATGATCCAAACAGCTGAGTGTGGGCACAGCTGATCCTCGAGATGAAATATTAACATAGAGCCTAAAAACTATCTGACTGAATCCTCTTGTTCTAGATGTTCTAAATGAAAGGCAAAGTTAAAATACTGTGTTTGCCTTCAGCTTTACTGCAGCAGTGGTGTCTTCAGAGGAAGGACACGTCATCTCCCGGTCTCCTGTAGAGTCCTGGTGTCCTTGAGGCCGACCCACAAATGTGCAATGAAGCAACAAAGAGCTTTATTAGATGTCTCCTGGTGGATCTGGTCTGAGGATGAATCCATGTCTCCAGTCAGAGGTACAATGTTTGGCTGCAGTTCAAGAGGGAGGGTCAGACGGGTATCTATCACTGTAGGTGACAGGGTGTCAAATAAAAAAGCAGTGTCGGGTAATTTTACAGGATGAAAGTCAATACAGTCGATACAGGCAATCATCTAAGGGACGCCTCATGCCTTTCCTCAAGCTACTTACTGCCACAACACACCTGGGACAAATGGTTTTAACTCTGAGGGGAAGATGGATTGGTGCTACCAAGTGAACATTACAAATATAGTATGTAGACAAAAAAAATTATTCCTACATTTTTTATTAAATTGATTTGTGTAAAGGAAAACGGTGATGTCCTTTATAATTTCTGCAAAGAACTGCTTTAAGGGGTTTGAATAAAGTGAGTAAAAACATTTCAACATGAAATTAGCTCATCATCAGGAACATTTTAAAAGAGGCAGATTTGTTTATTGTTTAAAAGCTCACTCTTTACCAGGCAGAGTCACTTCCTGGATTCTCTACTGGTTGCATGGCAACGGCTGGGCCAAGAAACACGTAACGACCATTAATCTGTTTCTCATGAGTCTGAGTTCAACAGTAGAAAATAAGTTTCACAGGGGATTCAATCTGACTCAGTTCAGCAGATGAGCCCAAAAAGAGACTCATTTTCTTTTCATTTACTTGCAGTAAACGTGTCTTTAGTTTGACAAAATACCAACATCAAGATGGTAAATGGACTTGAGCTTTAATAGAGCTTTTCTAGTCTCCTGAGTACTCAAAGTGCTTTAACACCACAGGTAACATCTACCTATTCACACCCTGTTCACACATGATGGCAGAGGCTGCTACAGTACTTTACACACTGACTTTTTCCCCTGAATACACCAAAGACTGCTGATTTGTGATTGGTCAATACAGGTCGCACTACAACGGACTACAAAAATGAAACCAGAAAAATTCCCAAGCTGAAAGTGTATTTTTATGTAGAATCTGAAAATAGAGATTAGTAAAGGTGTAAACTTTGTCCTAAATGAGAAATTGTTTTCAAAAAGGCGACGTTTGAACTTCTGCTTAGCTGGTGGAATCCAGTGCTTTTTATGGACTCATCAATTAAATTACTTATGTTAAATGGAATATAGCGCTTTTCTAGTCTTCTGACCTCTCAAAGAGCTTTTAAACTGCAGGTCATACCTACACATTCACACACTGATGGTAGAGGCTGCTGTGTAAAGAGAACAATCAGAAGTACCGGTAATTAATCCCATTCATACACATGCACACGCTGTCGACGAAGCAGTTGGGGTGAAGTGTCTTGCCCATGGACGGGTAGCTGCAGGAGCTGGGATCGAACCCCTCCGACCCTGCCAACTGAGCGACATCCGCCCGCTATCCATTCTGCTCTTGCCACATTAAATCAATGTGACACAATTAAAATCAATTATCACAACTAAGATGAAGGTTAAATGATAAATAAAGGAAACATAATAATAATAATAATTATTATTATAAAGGATTGTTTGGACTTTGAGTTTGAAGAGATACTTTAGTAGTATTCAACAATTGATTATTTTCATGTTGCTGTTTAATACTGTTGTCCAATTTGAAATTCAAGTGTTTTTTTCCTCTTACAAGACCTCAGCTTAAACTTTCAATGTACGAGTTTCGAAACTAGATCATCATTATGTAAAATGTTTTTCAAAGTTCAGAAATGTGCAGTTTGGAAACTTAAGTTTCTGCTCTTATCGCAGAAAAACAACCAGCCTAAAAGATGCTGGGGATAAGAAAGCTGAGACTTACTTTCATGTTTCCAATTTTGAGTGGGCAAAACAGGAAGGAAAAATAAGCCTTTGATTTATATTCAAATGAGAAGTATACAGGGGGAAATTGGATTTCTCTTTCATTTCAGAGAATGAATTTCCTGGTGGCAGATCGTATTGTATCATCTAGTGGCGTTAATATCGAGCTCTGAGCGTCAGGAGCTTTTCTTCATTACAAAGACTCGCAGGAACTTTCACACCTCCTCGCTACAGAATGCAATAACAATTTCCATTTCTGTTTCAATGTTCAAACAATACCCCCATGGCCATTTAAGACATTTTTTGCCCGTTTTAATTTACACATGAAAGGCGATAACATATCAAAGGAGTTCTGCTGTGAATAGAAAAGAAAACTTGTTTCTGTCTTGTGTCCCTTATGTCAACGAAGCGCTTTAATTTTGTACCTCAAAGCAAGCCAGCCGCAGGAGCATCCTTTTGTAGGTGTAATTGAGTTCAGCGTGTTTATACACCGATGAAAAATTCAACAATGTACACAACCAGCCTAATCAGACTGCAAAGGCTCATGGGGAAAAAAACACCATGCACTGCTGAAGCCAGACAGGAGCTGCTAACAAACAGTCCTTTCTGGGAAGAAATGCTTTAATTCCCAATTCCTGCTCTAGTTCGAGTTTGACACATAGGTAGATGTTGTAATCCCTACAGGATGCAGCACGCTTCTGTGACGTTATTAGCGGCAAAAAGACAAGTGACATGGACTGGAAAGAGGGAATTCTCAGAAAAACTGTGTACTGAGTAATCATGCAGTCCTTTTTGTTTTTGAAACAAAGTTTGTTGTCATTGTTTCCTCTTCTCTAGATCTTTGCTTGTGTTGTACTTACTCTCTGATGTTCGTCGCTTTGGATAAAAGCATCTGCAAAATTAATTATAGTTCCCCAATTTTAGAGATATGTTGGGCAACATTAACGTAACATTTTTATATTACAAGATATATTATAACATGTCAAAAGAGCCTCGTCAGGTAGCAATGTGTGCCTCAGCTGATGTCATGAAAGCTCATTGTTGCAGAGTTTCATACTAATGCAGTGTTTCCAGCTTTAGAGTTTTCCTATTGCATTTTTATTATCAGAAAATCTGCCAGTGATGAATCTTTAAGTCCTTAAAATGTAAAACAAAGTTAAAAAAAAACAAAAAAACATTATCATAACTTCTAAAGGCTCGAGTGTGTCAAACTAAAGGATATGTAGAATATCATTACACATCACAAAGACGCGAAGACATCCTGAAATATGACAAGTTGGAACAATAAGATGTTTGGCTCTTTGCATCAAAAATGACAAATTAGTAAGTTATGTAAAAAGTTGTTAGTTAATTTGTCATCAAATGATCGGAAGGATTCACAGATTTTTTTCTGAGCCAAAAAGCAGTAGAAAGTTTTGTCACTGAAAATAAAAAAATCAGAGTATTGCTGATACCATAGACTTTCAGTCAAACTAACAACAGGCTGAGAGCTGGAGCTGAGGCGGGGTTTAAGCCTCTTGATGAACCGTTACATCACGCCCACCTGTCAATCATGTCAGATATGCGCCTAACTATGGATTACACATACCGTTTATAAAATCAAAACGGATGCCTTATTTAAAAAATTCAGTGTGGGCCCATGACGACAATAACTGATCTGACAAATGTTGTTTTTTTATATCAGGCTGTAAACATGTTTATTTATGCTGTAAAAACATTTTCTTAATGTGGTGTGTATGTGACTTCCTTTGTTCCTGCATTCAGACTCAAGCGGACACTCGACAAACTGCAGGATTTTGTACTTCCGTATTGGCTTCATTTTTTTAACACCGGAGGTTGCCGCTCGGCTGATACATCTCATCTCCTCAACTGAGTCTTACCACTAGTGAATCAGAGCTCTTTATAAAAACAAATGTATCAGACTGTAACTATGAAACCAATGACTTTCACTTTTAAAGGTGGGCTAGTTTGGGACAACAATATCATCTCTAAGTGTTCCACCAGTGTGGTGATGCTGTGTGAGCGGGTTATCTTTGGGGAGGGTAACTGCCAGGGGGAAAATGTTTGGGAACAACGGTGATCTCTTTAGTGGCAGCGGAGGTAGACATAAATACAATTACATGCTCAGATGAGATTAAGCTTTTCTGATGCTCTGGCAGAAGCACTGGAAATGAAAACAGGTTGTCCTCTTTAATATTTTCAAAGGTAATGAATCCTCTGAGAGCCAGAGAGTGAGCAGCAACAGACCTCCTGCTCAAGTGACCTCGAGTTTAACAACCAAGTTCTTCAAAACTCTCTGAAACAGCTGAGTTACAAGGCTCTTAACCTGTGAATGTTAGGAAGTCACAGGATGTGTTTCATGATCTCTGGCACCACCTGCTGGACTCACACGAGCTCAAACAGAAAGACTGCTGAAATTCAATCATTTTTTGTGTCTTTTTATTGTCACTGTAAACAGAGCAGAAACTGAGTATTTATTAAGAGCTTGTTCACCCAAATAAGAAAAAGAAATCATTCATCATAGTACTACTGAACTTCATGGTATTTCTCATTATTGCAAATATTTTAGTATTGGCTTGGGTTTTGAGGCTCCTGCCTTTTAGATTTCTGCTTCCACTCTATTCAATAAAAGCTGAATTCAATTTTTAGCACTCACATAATTAAGTTTTTTCTCCAAATAGACAACTGTATCTTTAGCGTACTGTGTCCTGGTTGGTTACTTTTCTACCTAACTAAGTGTTGAGATTACTAAAGGTATTGATTGTGTTTTGGGGATTGTCTGAAGAAACATTTTTCCTCAAAGATGCTGTTGATAAATTTAAGTTCTTGGTTAATTTTTTGCTGAAAGCAATTTACATCAACCATGACACATTCACATTGCCTGTTTGTTTTTTTTTAATATAAACTAACTCTGAAGTTAAGAATATTCTGTTTTTTTTTTTTTAATTACAAGATATTTTTCTACTGTCTGCAAGCGATCACTTGATGCTGGATGAAAACAAAAAATTATTTGAGACCCTGGTCTACTCTGTCGGTTGTGTTAGAAATGTTAGTGACCGATCTCCAAAGAAATAAACCAGTAAAACAAAACTAAATGTGTAAGCGGTAAAGAGATGAATGTTTTTGTTTTTTTTAATATTTGGGTGGAATGACCCTTTAATCCCAATAACATAACTTCTGACACAGAAACAAGAGACAAAACATGACCATCTGTTTCTAAGGTGAGAGTTATTAACCAACAGTTTGTGACTCTTTGGTATATGAGATGTTTGGCTATCTCTTTAACAAGCCAATAAACATACTAAGTTAATGCTTTAGTTGCAGTTCTGTGATCTGAAGGTGTGGCAACTTGACAAATGTCCTCCTGTGCATCAATCTTCTGTGACACACCGATGGCACAGTCAAGTGTTGACTATTCTGCATGCAAATAGGTTTGACGCAAATGTTAGAGCTGAAGTATCCAAATAAATTAAATCCTCTCAACACAAAAATAAAGTTCAAGTTCACAAGTTTATCGAGACCATCCTGTGTCCAAAAAGACGTTTCTCATTTTGCAGATAATCCATTCTTCTTTTGCAATCCAATGGCAATAAACCATCCTGGTTCTCTCCTTGAGTTTCTTCAAAGCCTTTTTCAAAAATGATGCACGAAATCTTTTCAGAAAAATAAAAATCCAAGGCAGATGGTGTGGTAGTGGTGGGAACAAGATGAATATCAAGATCACATTAAAAAAAAAAAAAAAAAAGTGAAGTGAAGCGGATGACCCAAAATTATTCCATGAGTTCTTGGACGCAAACCTCCCTGCAAATCAGCAGGAGATGCTTTTATGTCACTGAAACCATTTGGGTCTTGGAGAGTTGCATCACACCTGCATGACAATGATCTGAGCATATAGAGTTCTTTTACGACTCAATCAGAAGTGTTCCTGCCACGCCTTTACGTCAGTAAACATGGCCTATATTTGAAAGATTGACTTTTTGAATCCTTGAAGGTAAGGGATAAGTCATAATCTCCAAGCCATCTGCAGTATGGCTATATTTAATATCAACAACTGTTCCAAAGAGAGGTTCAGTTGTTAAACTCTGGTATGAATATAATGGTGAGCAGAAGTGCAATAGGAAACAGGTTGTTGCTGATTAAGAGCATGTGTGTTTTCAAAAATTCCAGCATTAAATGAACTGTGAGGGATTTTTAAATTGGTATGAAACAGGCCTAATACATCGTCAGCAAAGAGACACTGACTTTTTCTACTCAGTTCATTTCAATGCCTGCCATCCTTCAGCTGAATCTGATTCCATCAAAGTGATTTACAGACAGAAAGGTCCTTTGTTTACATTTTGTTTCCACAAAAAAGGTGAAAAGGAAGCTGGAGCAGATTTAATTAAGATAAACTAAACGTGCACGTTTAGGACAAGGACAGATATAGATAAAACGTAATGTTTTTTCCACAGGGGTCGCCATGATCGACGCTAAATTAAAGTTTCCAACAGTTGCTTAACAATTAAAGATTAGATGACCTGGAGACATATTGTGGCACTTTCACATCTTAGCTCCGCCCCTTCTATGAAAACAAAAAAACTTAAATGGTTTAAAAGTATCCCTACAGCTAAACAGACCTGCACTCTCTCCTGGACAGAGGACTGGTGGTGTCTTTAAGGGGGCTACTTGGTGGCAGATTCCCCATCAGGCCTCATGCTGAAGGGCTCCAGGCGCTCGCTCTCAGGCAACATATTGTTGAGTCGCTCCATCAGCGGCACCGTCTGGTCGATGCCCATCTGGATGCGTCTCAGGATCATCGACATCTCGTTGACCTTCTGGATCTGCTCGGCGTACTTGGCGTAGCGTTTCTGCCGCTCCTGCATGATGCTGAACAACGTTTCCACAGACAGGTCCATCTGGAGGGAAACATTCAGTGGGGGATAAGAGAGAGGAAATGACCTAAAAATGATCTAAAAGTAAAGCAGAGGGAAAAAGCTTGAATGCTTTTTTTTTTTTTAATTCTGACTCGTCATTTAAAAAAAAAATCATGACTGAGAAATAAATGCAATATATTCAAATGTAGAGTTGAAGCACAAAGATTACTGAAATTGAAAAATCAAAAATAGCTAAAGCACTTAATGCAACAAAAAGAGAAGCTCATGACAGTTCATAAAATATTCATATACTGTACTCTATTTTCCAAAGGGCCTCGATAGTTAATAAATATTTTTCTTTTTTTTTTTAGTAATAGTGCAACACCTGTTATCCTTCAAGCTATAGTCACCTCTTTGATCCTCTTGACCAGGGCGTTTTGGTCGAAGGCCACGGCCTCGGCACATTGGTGAAGGTGGTCCTGGTATCGCACACACAGCTGCATCACCTGAGCAGCATCCAGCCTTTCCAGACACACACTGCTGGGTGACGTCTGGCCACTCAGCACTCCTGCAGAGGGGAAGAAGAGTCACACTTGTGAACAGTGCAACACTTTATCATTACTGTTAATAGCGATTCACAGGATCTGACAGAACTACCCCTCTAACTACGTTCAGGATTGCACCTACACAGGAAACTCATTATCCACCTTTCCCATGCAGTGCTAATAGGATGCAGCTTTAATTAACTTCACAACAGGGAATTTGAAGATAGACTGTTCTCAATTTCTTCTCTCAAAGGTTTATGAGATGTCAACACTTCACTGTGTATACTGAAACACAGTACAGAGAGTTTATCTGACTTCTGCTTTCAGCTTCTGATATTTAATCTGGCAGCTGCACAATATATTCAACTGTGTACACTCTTCTTTTTGACTAAAACAGTTACACAAATATTCCACATACTATAGTGCCCTGGATCAGTTGTAGTGGTTTAATACTTCATTAATACTTTGACATATACATTTACTGTCTGTCTCAGTGTTTAGGATAACACCGGAACTAATGTCAGCATGTGGAGGCTTTAAGGTTACCTTTTAAAAGCGGTTGAAATGTGGGTATTTCTTGAAGCTTTATGACATCAGGATCATTGTGGATATTTCTCATCGACTGGGTCCCCTGTGCAACAACGACGATATCATCCATCTTCGCCTTTTGCTTTGCTGGAGATGGCACCACTGTAAAGACAACAGCTCTTTTGAAACCAACAGCTAGGTATTTAGTTTTAAATCATGAGTGACCATGAAGACTAGAAAAAAAAATCTTGGCATTAAAACTAGATCGCTGTACCTTCTTCAATTGAAAACATGGTGCACAGATTTTGCAGGGTGTTAAAAGTTAATTACCACAACAAGTACATTACTTTAACAGGGAAAATGTAATTTAACAACTCAGTTTTTCCTGAACTTTGTTGTCAAGTTTCCATTAAATAAAATTTTTTCAAAAATTTATATTAAAAAGGGCAAATATTGTGGTTTTACATTCATTTATCAAACACTTTAACTAAAAAACAAATTAACTCAACTTCAGCCCAGCTACAACTGGAAAATACGACTGAAGATGTAAATGCATCCATGCTGATGAGAAGAATACCATAATCATAGATATTTGTTTAAATAAATATCTTAATACCTAATACCTCACAAACATATGCAACCTTCAAAACACACCTCAAACAGTGGATAAAAGAAAACCAAGTCTGTGACCACCTTTAACCTTTAACCTCTATCATTGTCTTGTGTCACTTGTGCCTCTGTATTTGTATTTTATCTTTCTCTGTCACCTGCCTAGGGACAACAGATGGAAACCAGCACTTCTGCTATAATCTGACATTTATTTACAGCTGTTCACCGACATGCACTGTCCCTAACAAATAAATAAACAAACATTGGGGTTACTTTAAGTGACTAATATGTTACCATTTACAACAGCATGCTAAAGTGACAAGTTGTTTTTGTTTTTAGATTAAAAAAAAAAGTAGCATGCAGTCTCACTCACCAGATGAGCTGTAATCTGAGTGTTTGTGCTCCGAGTCTCCACTCTGCTCGGCCCCCATGGTGCTATGCTAACGCTGGTACGGCTAGTTAACACGCTGATGTAACGTTAATTAAAGATAACTCGACAACACAGGTGTCATGTGATTTCCACTGACAGTCAACAGAATCGTGTCCGAGAGGAGGTGAATTGAAAATCGGAGTAGGTTCTGCAATTTCAGTACGAGCTTAGGTTTGCATGGTGACGTTCAGCTTTCCGGCAAATATGAGTTAATTTAATCTGAAGAAGGACTACAGTGATATAATGAAGGGGATCGTGCAGGTAATTTTATAGCGTTACCCTGCCTGTATACACAAAATCCACCAGAGAAATTATTCAGTCTGCTGGCTGCGACCTAAATCAACAGAGGCAACACTTCCGTAAATAAAGATCACGGGGTTGTTCATGTGCCCTGTGAGCTCTTTATCGCCCCCTACAGGTCCTGGAGTCAAACAAGTAAAAGGTACGCTATTTGCTTGTTGTTGTTGTTGTTGTTGTTGTTGTTGTAGTGTTTTGGGGGGGGGAAATAAAAATAATAAATATAGTTACATTGAATAGTGCTTTTAGTTATAATATGGAGACTCAAATGGATGTTGGGAGTTATAGCCTGCAAAGGGAAATATAGTGTTTGTCCGCCCTCTTGTGGCCAATTGAGAGACTTTCAGAAATATTTCACAGCATTAAAAAAAACAAAAAGGCACACTGCATCTTCAACTTAACAAAAGAACAGTTTAAGTCAAGTTCCAAGTCAAGTTGTACAAAATGAGGCAGATGAAAAATATTAAAACAAGTTAGTGACACACCAAGAATGACCACTTTTAAATTGTACTTATGATCTTGGAGGATTAACAAGAATAACATTTAAAACATGAACATTTTTCTCATGCAGAAGTATTACAGACTGCCCTTAAAAGTTTTGTTATTGTCAAAACTTGCAAGATTTCTTTACGTCTTTGATGCTAAAAAAAAAGGAACAGGCTACTGAACTTTCTCACTAATCTTCTTAAACCATTTCACTATTTTTAGACTTAATAAAACATCATAAAAATTGAACATATTTGTTTTGTTTTTTAGAATAACTACCATACCTGAACACATCAGTATGGCCAATGAACAAAATGCAGAACACACAAATGCAAGGACTCAATGAAGACAATTTCAAACTACACAGTCATGGATTTCTCCTTTTCTGCCAGCTTCCCATCTTCCTCTTCAACGAGAGGGTAAGGTCGCAGGTCAAGGGTCAGAATGCGGCTGAGCATGCATTCATCAAACTGTAGAAAAAAACAAAAAAGAGAAACCTTAGTGTCAGCACTTTCATGACAAAATGTAAATGCCTAGTCAAACTGTAGAAAAGTTGGTTACATCTGAGTAGACTCCGAGTAAAGCGTCGGCCTTTGAAAAGAACTCTTCCTTCAGGGAGATGACGATGATTTGCATGTTCTGCCTCGACTCCTCTCTGATGAAACTGGTCACCTGGAAACAGACAAAACCACACCCACACATCAGGTAAACACAAATATAAGCTACAAACCAAGTAAATACACCTTAATGATTATGTTGCTGCTCTTAAACTCATTTAGTTATTCTTTGATAGTCTGTGTGCTACGTCCTACACAAACACAATTTTCCCCCATCACGATATCTGCATGGAGCAGGGTTGGAAATAAGCCAGTCACAGTGGCTTGTAAATAAAAGTAACGTAACAGAGTGATTTTAAAACACACTTTTTAAACAGCAAATTAAATATCTGGCCTCTCAGTCGAGGTTCATTTGCAGCTGAATCGGCTAAAATAGTTTGCCTTTGATAACATGGCTGCAGTGGAAACTCTTACCAGCCTCAAAATAAAAAATAAAAATAACCTTTTTTTCAGTTCATGAGTAGAAACCTTTCCCTTCATAAAATATCTCTATAATTTGAATACTGGAAGCCTTGATTTGATATTATACTGAATCCACCAGTCACAGTGGCAGGTGGGCTAAAAAGGTAATTTCCAACCCTGGTATGGAGGCACTGAGGTGTCATTTAAATTGCAACCTATGCTGTCGGAAATCCAGAGAGCACCACATGCCCTGACAAACACGTAAAACTATACCTAAGTAATAGACAGTTAAATGGCATGTGTGGCTGTTACTGATGCTCATGAACTTGTGATTCGACTTATCAAACTCAGACAAAGCAGCAAATCCCAAGGTTAGAACAAAACTGAAACAAGGCGTTCTGATTTTCTTTTTGACTTTGTGTGATAACATTTATTGTAATGCAGGAAAACCATTAATAGAAATGCAATATATATAATATTATCAGTGCCTGGTTACAAATATTTAATAATGAATTAACATTGTATTCAGTTACATTAGCTTGAATTTAAAAACCTGTGTAGCTGGCTTTGGTTGTTTATTTTTCAGTTTTTTTTTGCACTCCACCTCCATTGTATTTTCCTATTGTGAACCCTGTATTAGGGGTGCAAACTAGGGGTGTACACGTGTACACCTAAATTTTTTTAGAGACATACATTCACTCATCTCTGATCAAAAATAACATACTATTTATTTAGAGATGAATAAAATCTACAAATGTTCCACTTTGACAACGTTACTGCGCTCACAAATGCACGTGATAAATGTTGGATAACTGACCACCGGGCATTACGTCACGTAACAAGTAAGTTTCACTTTTGACTTGCGATGGCAGCCAAGACTACTCAGCGAAGTGCGGCGTGGAGGTGCCATAAAGTGTTAAAACGGTCATAAGATACGTTTGTGTGAAGTTTTATTTGAGGTTTGCTGTCTGTTGAAGTAAGAAATTTTATGTTTGAACGTTAATACAAAGGCCTATTGCTAACAATTATTAAAATCCCGAAGTTTCAAATTAATCAATAGATACAGTCGGCATCGCGTCATAGTTGGGGACGGGGCCTGCCATGGGGGAAAAGAATCACAGAAAAAAAAAGAACTACAAAACGATTACTCGAGTACTCGCTTTAACAATGGGATGAGTAATCGATTAGAGAACATTTTGCATTTCTGCACCCCTACCCCGTATGCAGCTTGATTCTTACCTTGCCGATGTTTGTGTTGTCTAGGGCTGCATCCACCTCGTCCAAGACGAAGAAGGGCGCAGGGCGGAAGCTGAGAGAAACCCCACAAACACAAGGAACACTAGTTTCATTACAAAATTAAAAAGTAGGAAGCAGGGATGATGGAATGGATTCAAATGTCTTAAGAAGAGAACCTTTCCAATAAAGTTGATAAGAGATGAGCAGTTACAAATGAATAAACTTAACTTTAAATTCATTGCATAATAACTTTTATCAGCCGTCAAGGGAAATTGTTTTTATATATATATATATAATCATGGTGTACAGACAGCTGTGGTAAGACTGCAGATTCCTTTGATCCAGGGTTTGTTTAAAAGATGAACGATGTGGAGATTAATCGTCAAGCTGTCCGGTTAAATCAAGCCTGACAACACTGATTTTGTTAAATAGGATACTGGCAAATCAAATCCAGTTACAGTAGTTTTGCTACTTTGATTGGTTATTTGTTTCTGTAATATGCATTTGCACTTTACAGTGTTACCTGTGGATGGCAAACAGCAGAGCCAAGGCAGCGATGGCCTTTTCTCCCCCTGACAGATTGTCCATGGACATGAAGCGTTTTCCTGGCGCCACACAGTTGTAGTTGATGCCGCCAAGGTACGGCTCGTCTGGATTCTCTGCACTCAGAATGGCCTGGAAGCACATAAGGCAGTCTGTAATTATTTCATATTTTTGATCTCGTTTTTTAAGGTTATCCGTTCTTATTTCTAAAAACCCCTCAACACTAGATTAACTATAACACCATTTATATCTTCAAATATGAGCAAAATCATCTCTGCCAACTAAGCTGGAATAAAAGCTTACTAGCATGCTATTATTGTTTTATTTATTTGTTTTGATTCATTTGATTTTTTCGCGGCAACCCTATCATGGTAAAACTGGAGCCCAAATTATACTGAATCGAATGTTTTAAATCCAAGTTTGTCAAGCCTACTTTAACTTTACATTTTACAAAGGTGACTTTGTGGAAGAAAAAAATCTATTCAAATGCAAATCAACATAGAAGCGTGCGTGCGTGCGTGTGTGTGTATATATACGATGCTGAAAAAGAGGCTTTGTTGCTTCACCTGGGCACTGCTGTTCCTGCATATTCTTTTGTAGATCTGATCGATGACGATAGAGACGTGTTCAAAGCACTGGCTGAAGAGTTGGAAGCGCCGGGCTTTCACTTGCTCAAACTCCTGGCTGCATTTTCTAGCTGTTTTGGTGCTGGCCTCAAACTCTGAGTGAGGGGCAGGACAACAAAGTGGACGCAGCATTGAAGGTACTTCAGTTATCATTGAATATCTTTGAACTACAGGTTAAAAAAATCCATTTCAACAATCACACCAAGTGCAAATGATGTCAACCCTTGCACTCACACATTATTTCATAAAATAAAATGCTGAAAAAATTGTAAATATAATGCATTAATATGTAAACAAAGTGGTTTAGAATAATACCAAATAAACTACATACACTGATTTACTAACCTTCTGTCACTCCCAGTAACTTGTCCTTCACCTCCCTTATCATCTCCAGAGCTTTGAGGTTTGGTGCAGAAGTGCGAAGCAGCACTTCTTCGACAGCGGACACTGACTCCTTCATCTTCTCCAGGTAGGCCTCCACCTCCTCCTCAGCCTGCAAACCCTTCACACACACACACACACACACACACACACACACACACACACACACACACACACACACACACACACACACACACACACACACACACACACACACACACACACACACACACACACACACACACACACACACACAGATAAACATGAATGAGCAACAAGAGAAATTCAGGCAATGATGAGGCTTGATGTCTCACCCTGAGATCTGCCTCCAGGCCAGAGTAGTCGAGGACCAGTAGGGCCTCTCTCTCATAGATGTCCATGGTGGCCGAAGTGCTCTCAGATTCAGTGTCCAGCTGCAGAAAGGCAGAGTGAGTTGTCAGATAAAACATCTTTATTAACTCACAATCTGCCTGTTTTTGCTGTCTTGATTTATCTATTGGATGGGTGTCATGGGATGTTTTTACAAAAGATGAAAATATAAGCCATCACTTCTCAAAGTGGTAAAGGGCTGTTTCAAATGTATTTCGAAAGATACCAAGAATTTCTTTTATCTTCAATACAGACCTCTGCACGCCTGCTTCTTACCTGCACCTGACTGATTTCATTCAGATTCCCAGACAGCAGAATGATGGGCAGACCCTGGATCTTGCAGGCCAGCAGTAAGTTGTGTCTGGCCAGGCGTTTCTGCTCCAAGGCCGACTCTGCAGTCATCACCTCCCGCTGGAGCTTCACCAACTCTCTTTAAGGACAGATAGACATGTTTCTGAGTGTTCTTCTTGAATTGTATACCTTGGGTCATAAATGATCAAGAAATTCTTTGAAATCAGAATAAGTAAGTGAATGAAGTGAAGTAAAGCTGTGTTTATACCAAAAGCAAAGGGTGCCGCTCCATCTATCTCTGATGACGGGCAGTTATTCTGCACCAGCAAATCATAAACTGGGTAAATCTGTTTGACTACAGATGTATGAAAATGTGCTAAAATGTATAAACAACATTGCAGATTTGTGAAAAATGAATTTAAATCTCTCATGTCTATTGGGAAGACGAGACTAATTTGTGAATTTTTTGTTTTTTAATGGATTTGAGAACGACCATATGTAATGAAAACGAAGGACAAAATAGAAAACTAAACCCCAAAAGATCATGAAAGTCTCAATCCAGCTGAATGCTTTGCCAATTTGTGTCTTTACATTTCCTTTGAAAGTTTTTGCGTTTTTCCCTTTACTTTGGATATAAAGACACCTTTATAGAAGAAGTAGTACGTAGCTGTTCTGACTAAATTAAAACAGGTACAGTGGCAGCAAAACTAGAGTCTTAGCTGTAGTGTCAGTACCTGTTGATTTGTTGGAGGCTCTGGGTTTTCTGGTCAAGCTCAGCTTTGACATCAGACACCTGACTCTTCTTGGAGAGCAGCTGGTTCTTCAACTCCAGCAGCTTGTTCTGACCCTCCTCCACGGCCACCAGCAGCCTCTCCTCATCCTGTGGAAGAACGGACAATCACTGAGAGGATTAGAGAGAAATAGCACTGAACAAACTTCAGATTTGTTCTGTAAAAAGTAACATTCCAGCAGGTGAAACAGGAGACATATCTGCCATAATTGTTAGATACCTGCTTGTTAGTTTGTTATTTACCTGTTGTCCTGGACACCTTAAAACTATGTATCATAGGGAAGCTTTATGGCAATGAAATATATCACAACCCAAATTGAAAGTCTGAGATAATTACCTTTCTTTTTTCAGCCAAGAATCTTTGCTCCTTTGCGATGGTTTCCTCCAAGTTGGCGAGCTTCTTCTTCTGCTTGTTTAATTGATCTTGCTCGTACTCCAGCTGTGCTTTCAGACGAGTGCATTGACTCTCAAACTCCAGTCTGAAAAGAGAGAATGAATAAGGAGTTGTCCGATCAGAACCAACACAAGTCCCTGTTGCCAATTAGCTTAACATCAGTACGAGGGAACCTAAGGTTGTGTTCATTTTATTTAGACTCAGGGGTGCAAACTCATCAGGGATGAAAAAGGTGACATGGATCCAAACCCCCTAGGGGGGTCCGGGGGCATCCTCCCCCGGGAAGATTTTTCTTTTTTAAATATCAGCTTTAAAATGTGAATTTATAGACGATTTTAGCATTCAGACCTACTAAAGAAGCAGTGCAAACAATAAGAAAAACACAATTGCTTGTTGATATCTATGTCCTGTATCTACCAACCTTGAGTCCCTTTGTATAAATGGGATGAATCTGCAGAACAGGGCTTACCATGTTCCACTAAGGGGTGATGTGAAGGGCAGTCACTATGCAAGTAGCTCTCAGGGCAAGAGTCTGATAGAGCATCATCATACAGTCATCAAGTATGGCAATATTTTCTCTTCTATCATTAAATATGTAACATTATCAATATATTAACCTGATGTTTAGCTCCTGCTGATTTTCGTTAAGTTTATATTCCCTCTGGTCTACCTTATTACATTTGTTGACCAGCTGTCACTGTAATGTTGCCTGAGATAATAATGAACCAGAAAGCTGTATGAAGTTACCTTCAAGCTAGCACACATTTCTCTCAACAACTTTACCTATGGCTAACAAACAGTAAATATGATCAGACAGGATGTTTAACAGAAAGGCTGGCTTGCTAGCCAGACTTCGAATCTTCCCACAGTGTTTTCACGGAAAAATAACGTTATGTAAATTAGCCATGTGCGGCACATTGCGACTCACTGAATCAGGTTTCATGCTTCTTGCAGTCGGCGCAAGAATGGTCCGCGGAGGGAGGGTCTGAGCGCCCAGCCGAGCACCTCCAAGATTTTTTTAACAACACGGACGGGTTCGTGCCGACTGCATTGCAATGTTTGGCTACAGGGCCCGGAATTAGGCTACTTTCTTCAGGCCGTGATGAGCTATCAGACCGCTCTGACCGCAATAAGTATGTATGAAACGACTTAACGTTCGCGGGACCGTGCTCGCCGACCACAAGAAGCATGACAGCTCGCGTCGCAGATTTGCCCCCCCCCCCCCTCTTCCAAATAGTTTTATTGCAGATCTAAATGAATCACACAAATGACCTATTTGGGATCCAAAAACGCGAATTTCGTAGAAAGGTTTGCACCCCTGTAGACTTTAACTAAAGTTAAGTTTACCACAGAAAAAAAGTGATAGAGGTGTGCAGAAGACCTAGCGGTTATGGCGGGCCCGATGTACAGAGGCTATAGTCCTCCAAGGGCAGACAGCCAAGGTTCAAGTCCCGCTTGTGGCTCCTTTTCTGCATGTCTTCCCCGCTCTCTTTCCCAAATTTTCTACTCTATCCACTGTCCTATCAAACAAATACTAAAAGCTCAAAAATAATTCTTTAAAAGAAAAATGATGGGGACTATTTTTACAATAATACACAAAAAAGGAAACTGGCAATTTCATAAAATGAAATAGGGAGGGGTGCTGGTAGCCTAGTGGTTAGTGCGCACACCTCATGAGGCTATAGTCCTCCTAGAGGGTGGCCTGGGTTCAAATCAGACCTGTAGCTCCTAACCAACACGTCAATCCCCACCCTCTCTCTCTGATTTCTGACTCTATCCACTGTCTGATATCTACAGTTAAGGGCATAAAGAAACACCCAGTAAAAATTACAAAGGGATAGAAATGAGCATTGATGAAATATAGTTTAACACAACTAACTAATTTCAGCTGATAGTAAATCTTTTTTTAAGATACTGGTGTGTGGTTGTCGTACCGCTTCTTGTCAAGCTCTGTCTGATGTTTCAGGTGCTCATGCTCGTACTCTCTGATGCTGTCCACACCGATCTCAGCACAGAAGTCAGAAAACACCAAGTCCTCCATCTAAAGACATCAAGCATCCACAATGGTTTTAGTTCATGTGACCAGAAGATGGTCAACAGAGGATCTAGCTATTAACCTTTCTGCTACCGGGTTAAGTTGATGCCCCAACCAAAGCAAATATTTTCATCATCTCTTATTCTGCCAGTTATTTATTTACAAAAGATTCTTTGTTTGGTGCATAAAAATGTCTGGTTCAGTTTCCCTGCACCAACAGTCATGTTTTACGATGTCTTGTTTTGTTTGAGCAGTCATTAATGTATTCCCTGCAATAATATAAAACATAAAACCAGAATCTTCACATTAGACTACAGGGTAGTTATGACTCAAATAATAAAATCAATCAAAATAAGAGTGAGTTTATTTCCTGTACTTGTGGATCTATTTCTTGAAACAGGTTGAGGACATTGTGCAGACAGCTGTACCTGGTCGATCTGGTCTCTGATCTTCTTCATCTGGGAATCCTTTGCATCCACACTCTCCTGCTGCATCTGGATCTGAGAGTCCAGATTTGCTAATTCACTCTCCATACGAGAAATCTCCTGGAAAGAAAAGAAAGCACAAGTACCAAAAAACTTTAAATCGTCAATTCACATTTGCGCCTGTTTATCTGTGACAAACTGTTTCCTTGTACTTCTTATATGCTTTAAGATTCAAAGGATAAAATCTACAGGAGCTCTGACCGACACCTGCATGTCAAAGAGTCTAGTCTTAATTATGACAATCTATTTGAAAAAGTCACAGTGTTGTCAACTTACCGCCTGGCATTTCAGGATGTTTTTCTTCCGAAGGTTTTCCAGCTCAGCTTTGGAGTATTTGAGGCGGGTCTGAACACCCCGAGCCTGAGCAGTGATCTGTTTCAGGTCTGACTCCTTTCGCTTCAGCCTCATCAAATCCTGCCGGGCAGTAAATGACAGAGTGAAGGTTACTTGTAAATCATAATGCATCTCGTATATATGTGTATTTCTTGTTCATGAAAAAAAAAAACATCAATAAATGTTAATTAATTAAAAGACAAGCCATATTATCAGTTAAAACAAGAAAAAAAAGTAATGTGTCTACAAGGCAAGGATTTCACAAAATGAATTTAAAACTTTGAATTCTATAGTTTTCCTGTTTTGTGATGACTCACGCGTAACTCTGCCGTCAGCTGATGTTTTCGTTCAATCAGCTGCTTCATCTCTTTCTCCTCCCAGAATCGAGCTTTGTACCGCAGGTCACTAGAGCCTCCAGAGATGATACCAGACTTTGCAAACAGCGTCCCGTCCAAAGATACCGTCTACAGAAAAACACATATCTCCATTTGATGATATTCCCTCTGGTCATTGCTGAGATAAAAAGCCCATGAGAAACTGGACAGAGATTGAAATCCTAAAGACCGATAATCCCTCCGGCCAAGGAGGCCACAAGTACTGAGGCATACATTGTTTTGTGCAGGCCATGTTTAAGTCTAAAGTAAATCAAATTTGAATGCTTCAGAAGTGAGGACGCTTACCGAGCAACATTAATGTGCAGTAAAATACGTTTTCTTGCGCCTTGGTTGCTCTCAGTGGCTGGGGGCAAAGTTTACCTTCAAGCGTTCCTGCCTGTCAAAGGCTACGCTCTTCGCTTCTTTGATGTTCTCACACACCAGGGCGTTGCCACAGACAAACTGGACTACCTTCCTCAACTGGGCTGCTACAGCAGAGGTGTTAACCTGGATAACATCGACCAGCATCTTGGCCCCGGGCACCTCCCTCAGTCGCTCATTCAGCGGACTCACCTGCGCACACAGTCGGTCAGTTGCATATGTGTGTATGCTACTTTGATCAACAAACAAACTGATCTACAAACTGAATTTAAATGTATTTTGCATTTTGCATTTTAAGTTATACAAAAAAGTCACAGCTTGCTTTAACTAACCTCCAAGTAGTCAATGGGCAGGAAGGTCTCAGGTTCGTTTCGCTCCGCCTTCAGGAACTGGATGCACTCACGAGCCACCTTCTCTGTGGCCACAACAATGGCGTTCATGTGGCGTCCAAACACCTTGGTGACAGCCAGCTGGTACTTCTTATGGATGGGGCTGCACAGGTCAGACAGGCGCCCGTACTGCCACAGAGAAAATAAATAAGAGTGACTAGAAATACATACAAACTTGACATAATCTTTAAAACTTCAAGCTGACATTGAGCAGCACAACTATATGCTTAGAAAAGGACTGTGATAAGGTTCAAATAATGAATAACCATACAATGAAGTGGTTTATAACTTAGTATACTTTTAAAAATGTCTTTTGATTTGCAGGAATTGTATGTACAGATTTTTAATCATCGTCTAGTACCGTTTTCACACTTGCAGAAATCTCCTGAAAAACTCAGGATATTTCAAGGAGGAGCTGTATGTGTGTGAACGCAAACAGCCAAATTCTTCACTTGGATTTCACTCAGAGTTTCTCCTTCCAGACCCCTCGTATTTTTTCTGCAGCAAGCCCAAGCGGGCTGATGTGAGAACGCCACAGGATATTCTCCGGAGAATTCACCTCGAGCCAATAGGAGGGTGACTGACATTTCAATACTGTGACTGCTGCACGGTGAATAGTGTATGCATGCGACCACTAAGATCTCCATGCACATAATTAAGCAGCTACATTGCGTTTTCTGTTCGCCAGTATGTTGTTCTCCGCTCTTTTGTTGATGTTGACTTCAGTATAAAGGCAAATATTATCATTGTAGCGTTGTGTAGCAGAATCTGTTGCTCCATCCGCTACTTCCGCGTTGTTTTTCTCAAATCATTTTTTACCTCTGGTGACCCCCTGCCCCCCCCTCCAGTCTGACAGGGATAGTCTCCCGCTGTGAGGAGCATATGTGAACAGCCAGGTCAGGAGAATCTCCGCAGCAGTGTCAGGAGTGCATATTCGAAAACGGCTTAGGAAAAGTATTTTAGTGTCATTCCAGCATTTTTTACTGTTACATATCTATTTAACCCTCTGAAAGACAAGAGAAAGGTTTACAGCATTAAAACCTAAATAAAATATTTTGAAACCAAATTTAAAGCTGAAGGGCCTTATTAAAAATTCAACATTTTTCAACACTTTAAATACTCAGTGGACAACCAGCTCACTGAATGCTTAAATGTGTTCCTGCTAAATGCCTCTGTCAGCCGTCAGTCTGTCTCTTACCACTGTATCCGGGTAGAGTCTGTGGAGCCGCTCTAGCAGCTCTTTGCGCTGCACCTGGCGTCTGCTCTCCTGACTGTCCAGACGAGCGTTCCCCAGCTCCTCCAGCAACTGACCCAGCTCCTGGTTCACCTCTGCTTGGCGCTGGTGGCCTTTCTGCAGCTCCGCACTCAAACTTTCCTCCTGCTGACGGTACTCTTCAAGGGATGACCTGAAACATAAAGTCCTTTTATAAAGTATGCTGTAGATTTACTTTGAAGCACATTATTTGTCACTAATAAATATAGGAACAAAACAGCTTTCAGAAGGGTCTTATAGGCTTTCCCCCGACTGGCATTACATTGTACATGGCAGTACAGTGATGATGTGGTATAAAGTGTCTTATGACGTACTTGCTGGTCTTGGTGTACTCCTCTAGCACGTCTGCTCTGCGTGTAAAGTCTTCCAGCTGAGTCAGGTTGCTCTTAATAGCAGCCTACAACAAAAAGATTTTCAAGTTGAGGGGTTAATTTAAGCAGCTATTAAATCTTTGTACTTGATTTTGTTTTATTACCTTGTAAAGCACTTTGAATTAACTCAGTGTATGGACCAAATAAACCTGCCTTGCCTTGCTTCAACACAAGTTAATGTTTGTCCAGTTAGAGCAAAAAACGGTACCTCCACTTCCTTCTTTCGGCGCTGGTCGAAGGCCATTTTTTCATAATCTGCTCTGACCTCCCAGTGCAGCTTCTCTGCCTGCTGGTTGAAAACAGCCCCCTGCTTTCGAGCCAGCTCCTTCAACTCTTTGTATCGTTCCAGCTGCAGCAGAAAAAAACACGATGATGTGACCCCTGCTGTGGACCCTCACACAAACTCCACTGGGTATATTATAATGTTTATGTTTCTTTATAGCTCTGGCCTCCAACCTTCAAGCTGCTACTTTGTACATCATGTTAACAGACGATGACTGAATGTGAAAGCAGGTGGCGTTGTCTGACGCATACTAACCTGATCCTCATCCAGGTCGATGTCTCTCCCCCGGGAAGCTCCCTTCTCCTGTGCCTGCTTCTCATAGCTCCTCCAGGTCATCTCCAGTTCAGCGATCTCCTGCCGTCCCTCTGCCATCTCCTGCTCTTTAATTGCCATCAGCTTCTGACTTTTCCTCAGGGCATCTTGGACCTCCTGAGCCTTCTTCGTGTGATGGGAGGTGTTCACCTTTGCTTTGATGTACTGGGATTGACACTGGGACTGGATATGCTCCTGGGTGCTAGGCGACAAGGTGAGAGGAAGAAAATTCTAGTTAATGGACCTTGTGGGCAATTTATGTATCTATAATATAAGCAAAAGAAGCAAGTTTAATACCTTTTAACTGCACCATTAGCTAGACTTTTGTGTGTGTGTTATTCTAGGAGACCTGTCTATTGACTATTATGTTTTTCTATATTCCAAATATGACAAGCAAATATGCCGTCTCACACTTAATAAAAAAAAGCCACTAAAAACGTATACAAACACACACCGGAAATCCTTCTCCATGTGCTGCAGCTCTCTGGTGAGGCGTCCATGTTCTTTCTTGCAAGTTTTGACCGTGTTTTCCGCCTTCACCAGTTTATTGTTTTTGACAGCTGCCGCCTGCTGTTTCTCCCTCAGGGCGTCGCTGAGGGCACTGATGCCCTTCTCATTATGGTAGAGCTCAGCCAAGCTCAGCTGCAGGCGGTTTTGGTAGAGTTCATCCACAAGTGCCTGGTACTTTTGGGCCTGGAAAAGTGAGGATGGAGGGAGTGCATCAGTAATTCAGGGCATGTAAACTTACTTTTACTGCTTTCTCCTACTCCTACACAGGGTTTTCACGAGGGAATTGCAAGCCAGGAGCCTCAATTTATCTCCAACTGCGCATCAGCATCAGATGTTTTTATTCATTAGATGGTTTTTTAAACTAAAGTTACAAAGAGACAACTTGGTTAAACAAATATTTTTTTTTTCACCTAGTGGGATAGAATTATTGTATTTGTGTGTGTTTCTACCTCCATTTTTTCCTGGGAAACCTGTTTCCTCTCGATGGTGGCAGATTTCTTTTTATTGAATTGAAACTGTGTATCCTCTTTGGCTTTCAGCAGGGCCTCCTTCTTCTTATCATACTCTGCAGCATATTCTCTCGACTGACTAATTGTCTCGAACATCTTGGTCCTCTCCTTTGGGTCCTTCAGTGCTATCGACTCCACTGTCCCCTGGATCAGAGCATAATGTGCATCAGATTTGTTTTTGAAAAAGGAACAATGCCATTTATATTCACTGAACTGTGTTTCTTGTCCCTTTCTCTGTAATATGTATTTTAGTGTATTCCTGCAAAAAGTGTTCGTTTTTTACACACAATAATACATTAGTTAAAAGTATGTAACTATGTAACTGTACAAATGACACCAGGATAATGCAATGCATATAATATATGTTACTTGTTAGTGATAGTGTTTACCTGGAACACCAGACAGTTTCGAGCTTTGGTCACGATGCCAATCTTGTTTAACTCCTCAATGTATTTGGAAAGGCTGACATGTCTACCATTGATCCGATACTCAGAGGAGTCACCTGAGAACACAATGAACGGCAGTCATGACAGAGAAACTTTGAGAACAAACTACAGTACTTGTTTTGTACTTGAGAGCGCTAAGACAATCTGGAAAATATGTTTTGTCTTACTTTTTTAAATGAAAAACTTATTTTCAAATTTGAGTGGATGAAACTGCTCCAGATTAAGCCTGCACTGGACTTTCCTTAAATTTCATTACCTGCTGTAAACAGGACTAGGGGCTCTGCAATATCATTGTTATCGACAGATGAGCACTCACATTTAATACAACAACAAAGTCTGTATTTATTGCATTTAAATAGGAAAAATGTACTCATGTAAACAAGTAATGCTTTCTCACTCAGCATGTGTGCAGATATAATTTCCAAGCTTTCACATAATTTTGATGTTGTCAGATGCAAATATCTAGGACCATCTGATTAATCATGCAAGGTTTAGAGGTGTAAGAAATTAATAATCTGGATTCAGGAGGGACATGTTGCAAACAGGTATTTCAGCAGACAGATAGAGAAACTGTGTAGTTTATCTTTACTCTTTCATTTTCTTTATCATACTACAACCAGTAATACTATTGTTACAGACTTTTTTTTACCAGTGTTATCCTACATTGCATATTTTTCTCATATCATGTAGGCCTTGTTAACACACCTATGTTATTTGATTGCTACTGTATGACCTTTTATTACAGCAGAATAAAGAACCTAATATAGAAGAACATTGGAAGAGTAATGCAGGACGTCTGAGTTATAACAAATGTGAGGACTTTCTTTGGACTGGGCTGCTTATAAAAACATATCTATAAAAGTGTATTAACAGTGTAAAGCGATGAAGACCTTGGATGGTCCTGGAGAAGACGGTCTCCTGGTCTTCATCGTCGCAGTACCGCATCGCGACTCGAGTGGAGTCCGCCACAGGCTGCCCGATGTGGGCTCCGTGGACCAGGTCTCTGAGGTGCTTCACCCGGAGAGAGCCAGCCCGCTCCCCCATCACAAAACTCAGGGCGTCCATCACGTTGGACTTGCCTAGCGGGATTATGCACCCATGTTAGATTATTACCAGGAATAGCCGATTGAAGTAAAAACCATTTAGTTGGTACTTTTTTTTTTTTTTTTTTTAAAGTGACATCAGCTCGCATAAAACCTTATTTTCTTATCTGAAATAAATCTCAAAATACTTTAGTGAGAATATTAATACACTTTGTATTTGTCGGTTATGTAACTGCTTCTACAAATACACAGATGTTTTAGGCTAACCTGGTATTAATGCATTAATGAATGTATGCTAATGATAGCTTCATATTAACATGATAATAATAACATTCACTTACCGGAGCCATTTGTGCCAATTATACAATTAAATCTCATGAAAGGACCGATAACTTGTTTTCCTCTCCATGACTTGAAGTTCTCCACGTCAATTTCTTTCAGATACCCCATATTAATGTCACCTTTGCCTTGCACAGCGAGGAGTTCAAGAGTTCAAGTGACGATCAGAAGGAGGAAGGATTTACAAAAGGCGGGAAACTAACATGCTAATATACATGCTAACATGCTAATATACATGCTAACACCAATACAAGCTGGGAAATGTGAAAAAGCTTTTTGTAAATATTTTTGGATTTGATGATTCAGTCAAAATTTAGCAATGCATGGTTGGTATGTGCATCTGTTCAGTTATTTAATTCAAATATATAATCCACCCAGCTTTAAAATTTCAAGCGTACAATAATGTTTAGAGAACATGTTAAATATCAGACATTATTATGTATGGTATTCAATACATATAATTTAGCCTCCTAACACAGGCTTTCACAACCTGTATGGGGTCACATGGAATTGAAACTGGTCACCTGATATATGTATTTATTGATTAATAAAAGCTATTTTGTACATTTAGATATATTGGAACAGAAGCTACTGTGGGTCATAACAAGAAACTTGCAGAGTCTCTGTCTGTCATCCATTGTTCAGAAAAGTCATCCCAGCCTTTCTTCCTCTGTCCGTAAAAAAAAAATATACACGAAAAAGCCTAAAGTCGTCTAAAAATATTGTTTACCTAAAACACAACAGAATAATGACACACCATTGAAAACAAATTACTTAAACAAAAAAAATTGGGATCACATGCCAAAAAAAGGTTGGGAACCACTTCAAAATATATTAATTTTTTTATCTGCGAGTCAATAAACTATCCAATCTCACTGATAATTATAAAGATGGATATGCCAAGAAAAACACTTGTAGTTTTCACACAAAAAAACTTGCAACTAAATAACTATTAAGTTATTACACAAGTCTTTCAAGGCTTTATATGCGATTTTTCACACTTAAATATAATAGAAATCAAGTATATCCTCTGAAAATAACTCTGTGAGTGATGACTGTCTACAATGGGTGTAACACCCGAGTCCCACTGTCTGTGATGTTTTCAGAGTTTCCCCGAGTCCTATCTTCAGTTTGTTGACATCGCCAGGACGACGGCTGACTCCTCCCCTCGCGAATAAAAGTTGTTTAATTGAGGGACTAGAGAAAAGAAGAATAACATACTGTACTCACTGCTTAACTGTGTTTCTAGATCACGCTCATTTCAGGTAAATTTACATGCAGTGTGAAGATACGAGCATAATAAAGATCGCTAGCATTAGCATGCTAACACAACAATGCACCGCGAGTTGTTTTGGTTTCATGCTGGTGCTCAAGGGCGACATCTGCTGGATCAAAAAATCGCATATAAAGCCTTTAACAAGTTTCACCGTCACTGGCTTTTAATGTTGACAAAGCGAGACACTTCGAGAATACGTACATCTCTTCCTGTTCAAATAGTTTATCTGAGATCATGTGTTTTAATTTCGTAGTAATTTAAACTGTATTCTGAGTCAAATAAAGCAGCTATCTTAATCCAAAGCAAGGTTGCATTATGTCTGCTGTGCATAGATTCTCCCTTTCTTTTTTTAATTCTGCCCCTTTCCCCTTTGTTAGCACCATATCCTTTCACAGACAGGTTGAACTTTAGTGTGAAACATACAGACAAAAAATGAGTGACAAACATGACTTTATTGTTCAATATATATAAGTAAGATGTCACACATCAGCATGGAATAATGAAGTCTCTCTGCTAATTAAAGGCAGACTCAATGGATTTTATTGTGAATTTCTTCTCCATGGTTGTAGCTCCTAATAAGGATGATCACGGACGTACTCCATGAGGTGTTTGAGGGCCAGCCAGGTCTCGGTGGCCGTAGGGATGATCTGATTGGCTGGCAGGATGAAACCATAGCGACCAGTGTCTCTCAGCTCAAAGGCATAAGAGTACTTGATGCCCATGTTGTAAGACCAGTCGATGCTGCCGCCGCTGGCTTGATCTGAGAGGGGAGGAAGAGGACATGATGGAGTAGTTCTACTTATCATAGCTTTTTTGTGACCAATAACCCCAGATTTATTCTTTCAGCAAGTCAGTCTCAATTAAAAAAAAAGGTTTATGATAAAACTCCTTGAACCCTTTCAAGGAATTGTGATAAAAAGTGTCTACTCAGTGGGATATTTGGGACTCATCAGTGCCCCCTGGTGGGAAAACTATATTTTGGATTTCTAAATTGGCTCCTCATCTTTGGTGTGTTGTTATTTATTATTCCAAATATAGGCATTCACCTACATATCTACAAAAATGTTGCCCCTTATTGCCTAATGACTAGTAGTGATATTATTGAAATTGAAATAAATTCATCATTTTAAACACATTTATTCAGCCATCCTACATAATACAATCATATTAAACAATATAGACAGTTCAAATGAAGTCAACAGACAGTTATATTAAGTAGTGACTGAAAAGGCTTCAGAAGAAGCAAACTGCTTGTAAAAAAAAGCCTGTCCCACACTGTTATCAAATTAAGCTTCCAGAAGAATTAAAACAACAACAGATGAATCATTCACATTTATAAGACTCTTTGTGAAGCATTTTCTTGAAAACCAAAGGTGAATTACAGGTTTCTAAATTTAGTCAATCAGCATCACTCCATAATTTAACCCCAACAATAGAAACACATCTCCTTTTAATACCTTCTTTTTGCATTTTATTTAATACAGTACAATATATTTGAACAAAGCTGTCCCTCTAGCTTTGTTTTTTATTACTAATTATGTTTTTTGCCTAGAACTTCACATTAAGCCATTTGTTATGTGTTTATATAATTTTAATTCTGTCTAATTTATTTGTTGTGTATAAAAGGAAAGATGAAAACCGTTTACTCACAGATGATGTTGCAGATGCTTCCAACCTTGTATCTGGTGCCATAGAGGGAGGTGAGCTTCTGCACTGCTGCTCTGCCGACAGCGTCCTATAGGGAACAGAGAATCAAAGGTACATAAATAAATACCGTGGTGAGGTACAGTGAACAGATGAAACTGCTGCAGAGAGTAACATGAATGAGTAAAGGGCTGCAGAGAATACTTTTTCAGATTTCTCCTTGAGAAATATCTTGAGTGAAGAGGAAAAGGGACTTCTTGTTAAGCTTAATATGTTAGCGTCTTTGCCACAAAGAGAACTTGATCAACCTCTGTATTTAATACTTATTTGGTAAGAAAAGAAAGGACAGAATATCTTCAAGGTCAAGTTAGCTTCTCGTCATTTTTTGTTCAGTAATAATACAGTTTGAGTAACACTTTGTGCAAAAGAAACCCACAACTTGGTTGGAAGGCAGAGTAAAGTCACATCGGATTAGAGAAGAGTATTGATTAAAACGTGATTTGTTTTAAAGGGCTTAGTTATGTACAAATAATGACAGGACTTCTGTGCATTAGGAGGTTTTTTTCAAAGTGGTTATATACTAGATATAATAACAGTTTTTAGAAGTACTTCCAGGGAATTGGAAATTAAGCAAACCCATATCCCATATTGTACAGTTTAGGTTAATAAAGTTCTCAAAGGCAGGTTGTGACTTTGACAAGCGTTCTTAAATCAGGTCTCACCCCCTCTGACTTGACTGTTCGGTATGAGAACTCCTTTGCAGTTACGGGCTCAACAGCAAGGCGTCTGATTTAATTTGCTCTTTGCCCTTCTCATAACAGACCATTTCTCTTTCCCCTCCTTACCAACTCAGACTTATGAGGCACACTCCCGCAGGTGTATCCGTAGGGGTACATGAGCAGCTGGGAGTAGGCGTGGACGGAGATGAAGGACTTGAAGTTTCCGTGGCTCTTGATCAGATTCACCACGTTCTTCACCTCGATCGCAGAGTGAGCCGAGGGGCCGTGGTAAGAGTCAGAGCAGGGGTTCCTGCTGGCTCCAGGGCCTGGAGGATGATGATTAAAAGATAACAAAAAGGAATGCATGAGACACAATGAACATCATAACAACATACATACTTATGTACAGAAAAATATAATTCAATTATGAATTCTGTGATTTGGCCAACGGACAAGCAGTTGGCCTGCTTTCTGTTGGGCAGGCAGTTGCCAAACACTGGCAGGTTAGCTTGCTAAATGATCAGCTTCACAGTACAACAAATGTAATATTATCAGGTAGCTTGCAGTGTTGGTACAAGCAGTAAATGTAAACACCAAGTCCTGCCCTGGATGTGAACCTCTGGTGGCAATGATGAAGGTCCAACTTTGAATGTTGTGTTTACAAGCTGCAGCAAACATTGCTACTGACTCTACCTTTAAACTACAACAAGAACAAAAAATCATATCAATGAGACAGATTTGGTCTCTTTTCTTCACTGACCACCAAAGCCTGCGTCCCAGTTCCTGTTGGGATCGACTCCACGGCACGAGGAGCCAGGGTTCACGGCGCGGGTCTTACGCCACATACGGTCCTGAACACATCACACACAGTCAGTCATGGCTCAGGGAAAATGCAAATACTGTTACTAACATTTCAATGGACTTATGTTGACAATGTTTTACTGTCATAATTTCAAAATGTTTTTTTTTGTACATAACTGGTCTGAAACATGAACATATTGACACAGAAAATATGGCCTAAGACCCATCATGCTGCATTCAATGGTGGTGCTGTACGTTGGAGTGGGTGTAGGCGTAGCCGTCCGGGTTGGCCAGCAGCAGCATGTAGATGTCCATGGTGTTCAGGAGGGAGGTCAGGGAGGCATCAGTGCCATAGTCAGTGGCAATCTGAGCAAGAAAACAAAACATTATATTCATATGTTTATGACTGGACAAAATGTGCAATAGTTTGTATCTTACATAGAAGACAGAGAAACGAATGTTAAGATTGTTTACAGGAAAGGAAGGAATTTGAGGCTCAAAGCCTTTCACACAAATATGAGGTATGTTGTTTATAATATAAGGTGTTTTTATTAATTAAAGCTGCAGCATCTAAAGTTTAATTTCATTTGCTAATAATCTACTGTTGATTTGGTTTCACTGTAAAATGTCAGAAATGTAAAACAGATAGCATCTCTAATCATCTTTTTTTTTTATTTTTTTTTTATTTCATCAGTCCAAACCTGAAAGATAATCAATTTACAACGAGCTGAAAGCAGAATATTCGTATTTTCTGAGAATCTTAAATCAGGTGTAGATAATAGATAATACAGATGTTCGAACACAGTAATCCAGTTGAACCCAGTTCGATATGTGTTACCTTGTTAGCAGTCCACACTCCGGTAGCCTGAGACACCCATTCTCTGGAGTGGATCCCTGTGTCGATCCAGATGGCGGGACGGTTGTTTCCACCAGTGCTGAACTAATCAAAACGAGGAACAGTAACGGTACAGTTTACAGTACACACATGCTACAAACACAGGGTACTATAGGTCTATGGTTTTGTAGTATGAGGTGTGTGTGTGTCCTACCTTGAGCACATACATGGGCCTGTTCTCATAAGATTTACCAATTTGCTGCTTGGAGACCAGATTAGGGTACTGAGCCACCAGAGTATCCATCCAGCTGTAGATCTGAGTTAGTGACACATCAAACAATACAATACAGATGTTTGGTACCGGATTCTAAACAGATATACTAAATGCTTGGTTGTGGAGGATTACTGCAGATCGTAATAAAGTAAAATCACCACACAACACTAGGAATTAAATTAACAAAAACTAATTGACTAGTTCAAGAAATACCTGATTTTACATCACAGTGAAGAAAATAGAGGACCAAGTGAAGGATCAGCCAGGGTTTATCTAATAATAAAGTTTGCTTTCTCTAGAATTTATAAGAAATAAGTCCAAACTTAAGATGCTGAAGTGCACAGATCATTTTAGTTGTCTATCTGAAGTTTGACTGTTTGCTGTTTCCTTTCCTTTAATAAATCAGAATTTTAGAACTGACTTTGGTTTGATAACAGATCGAAGATGAGTTGAAATAAGGTGTTTGTAGGGTGTTGACCATGAAAGTCTCCATATTTAAGTGAGTCATGACTGAATCGTGTGTTTGAGTAAAAAGCCTACAGTCTCCAGGCGATGATAAGCTCCAAAGTTGAAGCTCTTGGTGCTGCGCTCGTTCATCTGGTTCTCCTGCATCTCAGCTCTCTCCTCATCCAGAAGATCCTAAAGGTGACGCACACAAAAAAAGAGCTCAAATTCAGTATTGTGGTGTAAATTAATAAGTTAAGAAATTACTGCATGTGGAGGATTACATACCTGCAGGTTGTTGATAAGGACAGAGTAGTGGATGTCGTGGGAATCGAGGAACTGTGTCACAGCGCCAAGACTGGAGAGGGGCACGCGGATGTCGACGGGGAGATCAGTGGAGACCGGGTGGAGCCAGAAGTCCATCTGGGATCAGAAGGGTGATTAGGAAAAAATTAGGAAAGCATGACAATTAAAACACTTAGAAAGCACGGTTCTGAAAGGGAGCTAAGCAGAATATCACTTCTTAAATAATTTGTCGCATTTCTGCTTCAGTGGCTTCTACTAGAATTTAAGAACTGACTTTTTTCCACACCTCTGTATATGTACTTATCATAAGCTTTTATATCTGCGTAATTCACACCATTTTAGACTGCAACATTTAACCATTTTATCACAGTATATCTAGATATTAAATACATTTGTTACCCAGATATATAAAAAATAGATAATCATTCTAATTTAAATCACACCATTAACATTGTTTTGACTGTTTCTTCTTTTTTGGTGGTGGTTACTTGAGTGCAGGGGCGTGTCCATAGGGGTAGTCAGGGTTGGCATGGGCCCCCTTTGAAATCTGATTGGCCACCCCAGTTACAACCCCAAAAATCCTTAACTGTGATTGGCTATTTGCCCTTTCAGAGGCGAAAACGACTATTTGGGCCTCTTTACAAAAGGCTGCTTTCAGTTTTAGTTTTAATTTTAAACTGTAAATGAATACCTTGCACATCGATTTCATAAGACAGCTGCATATAGGAAAGTAATGCACACTGTGTTGCATGCAATGAACATCCCCTATTTATGTCAGTTAGACAGTGTTCAAAATTTTCATGCATTCTTTAAGTTTGAACATAGTCCAACATCTTCTTTTTGTCTCTTTAATGAATCAAGCTAACATGATGTCTATGTTTCCATTCTCTTGTGTTATAAAGTAGATATGATTGTTGAAGTCAGACAGACTAAATCATTTATATTTATTTGTGTGTGTGTGTGTTTGTGCACACATCACACCTGCAGGCCACCCCTGCAGATGTCAGAGCCCCAGTTTGGCCACCCCAGTCAGAAAAGTCTGGACACGCCCCTGCTTGTAAGGTAAGCTAAATGAGACTATTTGTTTTATTGCCTATTTCAATGCACTTGATTCCTGTATCTTGCCAATGGAAATAAAGTTACTTGAGTATTCCATAGAATGAAGCCTTCACTTGACATGAGTTCTCATAATCCACATAAAAAACAGGATATTTGTCAATAAATTCAGTAAGTAAATACTTTAGATGCCTGTATTCCTTGTCATTTCTTCTAAATGAATGACCTTACAGAACGACCTTTCTTGTACACATGAACTTTAATAAACTGTATCTGTTCCTCTGCTCATGCTTCCACATTGACCTTCCTTTGCAGTCTTTCTTATTGTCATATAACCCACATTAAGATATCACAGAGGTCCAAAAATACCAAAATGCCTTAAGTCAAAGTGTGTACCAAGAGTTTAAATCATTAGACAATTTCCCAGCATAAATCAAAAAAAGAGTCAACTAATTTAAACATTTTCTAAATTAGATTCAGATGCTAACACGAGTCTAAAATCTTCTCTGATTCTCTTTAAAAGAAGCAGAAATAGATGTAATCATAAGAGTAAAAACAAGATAAAAGGTTAATAAATGCATTATTATTTTGTTTATGAAAGAGTTCAACACAAAACAGGAGCCGAGCCTCAGAGAGTTTCCGACTTCCCCGATAAGTGCTGATGACTCTGTTGACCTTCAGCCCACACACTCTCTCCCGGGGCGGTTAGTCCAGGCCCAAACTCATTTACCTTTTGTATTTCTTGGGGAGTTTGTGAGAAACTTTTTAGCAGAAGCAGCTGAGAAAACTTAGGTCACGTAGGTGTTTGCACCAGTGTGTGTGTGTGTGTGTGTGTGTGTGTGTGTGTGTGTGTGTGTGTGTGTGTGTGTGTGTGTACCTCCCACTCCTCCTGAGTCTCCAGAGCCTGCAGGAGCTGGATCTGCTCCTCGGTCTCAGCATTGACCCTGATGACCTGATCCCTGGAAGAAGTTCAGTCCAGTTTATGAACATTATTATTGACATTTTAGAGTTATTACTGGATGATCTTATTTGTGGGAGTGTTGCGTACCAATATAGCAAGCAATTTATTGTACAGAACTGCGAGTACAGAGACTACCACTCTACTCTCTCTAATACGTCTGTAATGAAGATTTAATCTGTCTTTAAACATAAAGTCTCTTTGTGTTCTGCTCAATGAATATCAATCTGCTTTCTCAGCTTGGTTGGTTATTCGACATGTTGAACAAATGAGGCATCTGAGGGAATAAAATCAACCTGATAAGTCTTTTAAAACTTCAATATAGTACTTTAGAGTGCGCTTTCTTTTACGAGCTGGAGTGTTTTAAAAGTTTTGATGACATTTATGCACGTTTGATTCTTATTTCTTTGCTCCAGGTATGAGGCTACTAAACCCAGGCAGCAGTGATTCAAATGTTACATTGTTTTACAACCCCTAATTGATTTCATCTGTAACAAAGAGTTTGTTGATGTTGTACCTCTGTTGTACCTCGTACTTATATAATAATATAAGTACGGTAATATATAATTATTTATATAGTGCTTTTCAAAATACTCAAAGACACTTTACAGAGTCACATGACCTTAAAAGAAATACAAAGCAAATCAACAGGAAAAAAACACAACTAAACAATGGTTGAAAAAGAAACGTTAGCATCAGAAGCAGTGCTGAAAAGGTGGGTTGTGATCAGGGATTTTAATGGTGGCAGGTCGATACAGTCTCAGATGTGTTGAGGGAGGGAGTTCCACAGGGAGGCGTTTGGTACCTTAGTTTGTTTATTCAGAGTTTTGTGTAAGGACTTGTGTAAAATGCTTAAGATGTTTTATCCGGTTCAGCTACAAAGAGTACACCAGGCATATCAGAATGTTTGTTTCTTTGTTTGCTTACTGTTTGAAGCAGTCAATAATGGATGTATAGGAAGCAACAGATTTTAATGGGAGAACACTTTGAGATATTCATAACATATCTGTGTTCTTGAAATTAACAAAAACAAAAACAGGAGCAATAATTTGATTACATATGATGAGTGAGGTTTTCAAACCCCTTGCTGTCTTTGAAATCAGTGTCTTTATAATCTAATTTCTCTCCTATTCAGAGACAAAGTTCATATTAATAATAATTTCCTCCTCTCACCATGTGCACAGACTAACTCACCCGATGAAGAGCCTCTCATCAGCATAGGCCGCAGCCACAAGCACCAACAGCAGCCAGAAGCCTCTCATCTCGTCTGTATGTCCCCGACTGTTTCAGGAGCATAAAGTGAGTCAGGTGTCAGTCTCTAGTCTCCTTATATCACCGGGCGACAGGTGGACTGTTCCCATGCAGTTACCTCACTCTGCTAAGAAACACACAGTTCTCCTGCACAGGAAAAAAGTTATTTTGAGAGACAAAGTTGCTGATAAAGCTTTGTGTTTATCTGTTCAGAGCTCAGCTGCAGATAGCTACACTTTCCCTGGATCTGTACCTTACTTCAGAGTAACTGTCACATTTTGTGAAGGGCCTTCACGGTAAGAACACTTCTATAAACAGACTAAAAGGTTTTTTTTCTGCTGAAGGAATAAAATTAAACATGCAAAATATTCATGATGTTTAATAGGGTTAAACTATAGATTTGGTATATTTGGTAAATCCACTGTTCATGCTCTACTTCACGAGAGATAGCTTGTGTGTGATGATTTTGTGCTGTTTTTGAGCCTTTAGAGACAAAGTGTGCCACCCATAACGAGGCCTCATCACAGAAAAGGAACTATAGGCGAGTCTTGAGTCGTCGAAAAAGCTGATGCTTCCCTCAGAAATAGTTTTTAACTCTCCTGATGTGAAAACTATGTAGCATAAATAGACTCAAAATTATTACAAATCTCATGAATAAAAAATCACAGCTGCAAACCACCATGTGTGTGGGTACAGGTGAATTGGTTTCAACTTCCGAAACCAAAATATTAAGCCATTTGAACACCGTTAATGATGTGATTTAAAAATCAACCATCCACAACCTGAGCTTCAACGTCTTCTTTCTGCGTTACTATAAAATAAGCCTCAGTCTTTTCCTGATTCCTTGCTTTGAGTCCTCGTCCTTCGTCTTCATCGTCTCATTGCCATTTCACACCACTCACATGAACAACCCGGCTCTTCTCAGCTCCATTCACTTTAGCCGCCTGGACTGAACTCTCTTCAGGTGAAACTGAAAGTTCCTTTGATCAATTCACATCATTTTTTCTCCGGGTACTTTGTGACACCATTTTCAATTTTCACCTCAGTGTTGACCTCTCTGCTCTCAGACTTTGTTTTAGCAGCCTCAGCCTTTTCCTCCTCTTTATTAAGATTGGACAAAAAGCATTAAATGAAAAGAATAAAGCCAAATTTTCACATTTTTTTAGAATCATTTTCAATCGATGTTGCCTCTCCTAAGATTCATGGGAGTGGGGGCCAGACCTTTTTTCCCGACCCCTGTTAATTTAGACATTAATTAGGCTATTTATTCTGAACTAAATCCCGGTGGCCAAAACCTTAAACACCAAGGGAGTGGATGCTGTTATAGCAGCAGATCTAAGACTAAGATGTGTACAGTCACTTGCATGTGAACACAGCAGCCAGTAGATGGCAGTTTGGCACTTTGAAACATCTACTAAAGCCGACCATACAGTCATAGTAAACCCTAATTATGGCTCTGGTGAGTGACATCAGATTAAGCAGGCTGGAATTACCCTGAATCCTTAATTATTTATCACACAGTGAGGGTTTTTTGTTTTTTTCGTGATGAGTGTCACTTTTATAATTGGTGAGTATGAGTGAGTGGGGAGCTACTTACAAATGCTGTGTTTCCACAGAAAGTACCCAAGACTTTGAGGGCTCTGGGGCTTTTTTAAGGGCCTAAAAAGTAGGCTACAGCCCATTAATGTCTGCTGTTTTAACCATGGTCTTAAGACCTGTGAGGATCAGATTAATAAGTCTACTGCAGTGTGAAAAACCAAACCCTATTTTGCATACTGGGCTGACTGGTTTACAGCGGTGAAATTGACGGCAACTGACTCCTAAATATTTAAGGCATTGTATGGTAACAAATCACATCAAAATACTTCAAGTCATCTTGGCCTCTAAATGCTGCGAGTAATAGACCAATAAGAAAAACCTAATCATACCCCAAAAGTCCCTGTACTTCCAGGAAATGCTTCCCCTGGAGTTGGTAACTTTTTGGTGTTTATCTAGACTCCTGGTGGGAAACCCAATGAATATCTCCAAAACTCCTAAGGCCCAGTGGTGAGTTCCTGTGGTGGAAACAGAAGTAGAACTACACATTATATTACCAGCAGTGAATAGAGTAGTAGAGCATCAACAGAAAGTGTATGATTTATGGGCAACGATTTAGTAGGGTATATACTGCAAGAGGGTTTTATTCATCCCCAGAGCACTCTGTCTGCTTTTGGCTTCTCTTGTTCGCAGTCAGTATCTGAAGAGGAGAGGCACACAGCCATGGAAGAAGCAAGTGAAGATTTTGAGGATGAGAAATTGATTTTGAGGCGTCGTTTTAAAGCGGGGTGGTAGACAGGAGGTGAAACTGATGAATGTACGACACATCCATAAATATAGTCCAATCTTATGTCCCTATAATAATTAGAAAATTGTAGAAAAAATGTGATAAAATTGGATTATGAACCCAGAATCATGATTTGTATCATGAGTTATCATCACACACCCTATTATTTAGATAAAAGATCAATTATTTAAGTCACTTCATAAGGACAATAACCAACATATTGAGCTGATAACCTTTGGGTTTTAAACCAAATAACGTGTCTGGCATTGGTCTCTTGAGAATGAGCATATTTTTCCACTATAAAGCAATCATAACTATAAACATAATTGGAATTTTTAGATGCAGCCACATATTAATATTACTACATTAAAAAACAGCTAAAGGGGTTGGTTTTTCTTACTACATTTCTTAAACGCAGGCAGTAAACTACATTTTAGCGCCTGCTTATGTACTGTATATGTATCATACATTAAAGTCTGTCATGTAGTTCTTGTAATATATTTCTAATCCAACATCTTCCATTGCTTGATAATGTAATATAGTATAAATTAAAGTAATAAAACTTGATCGGAAACCCTCTCTTGGCTTTTCCCCTGATGTTGCAACACAGTCATATTTCATTACTGTTAGCCGAGGATTTGGGGTTTTGTGTTACGTTATTCATCCAGAAATCCACCGATTGACACATGCTCTCTGCTCCCATCAGCTGCTGTGACACCCCGCCAAACGCTCCCTCCTCTCAGAATTAACAAAAAGCGGTTTTAACATGTCACTTCCCTTCCTTTTCACTCCTAAACAATCCCACGAGACAACACGAGAGGGGAGGGCAGAGGGAGGGAGTGTGGAGGCTTGAATCGAAGTGGGAGGCTACAGGGCACATGGGAGTTGAGCTGGGGCTTTCCGTCTTTCTCAATGTGGAAATTATTTATTGCTATTCCTGCTGTGTGTCTGAAAGTTTAATGTCCCCAGAAAAAGTGGCTTTACATGCAAATGTGGGTGTAGTGTGTGTGTTTTTGCCCTCTTTTCTCCCCTGTCGTTTGCCTCTAAAAGCTATATGAACAAGGCAACCCGGACCAGCTTGTTCCACATGACTTCCTCTGCTACACTATAAATAGATCCATTTACATTGCATTTCATGGCTGAGTTCTCGCTCTCAATATTTCAGAGGGCCACCAGTAAATTGACCATTAATCATTTATTGCTCACTTGTTCATCTCATTTTGCACAAAGGATATACTTAGATATTACAGAGCAGTTTACAAAAAAACAATCCCTCTTTTGGTGTGTATTTTTTGGATATTTTGAGTCAATAAAAACTAGAGTTAGAGAGAAGAAATTACTTTGAATTCATTTAATATGTGTAATAGATGTTTTGGTCCCTTGAGCACCTTGTGATTTGTCCTTGTGTCCAGGCTGGCGTTCAGGTGACAGAGGCAAGGGAAAATCATTCTCCTGTGAGTATCTTTTGTGAGTCGAAATCTCTCCTCCGATTGGATTACGCTCTTCAATGTCAGCCCTTTATAACTGAGTGCTGTTATTTAATTGTATGGTGCGTCAACTGTCTCTCATCCAGCTTGGTTTATAACAGCATAACTTTCAACTGCGCCTGTGAACAAGACATAATGAGAGCAGGGTGACAGTGAGAAAGTGACAATTTCTCTGCTGGCTGGTGAAAAAGTAGAGACAGACCTCTGAATTAAAATGCATCGTGACATGCTGCTGAACTTTCTCATCTATTTTGCCCACTACCCCTGCCTCCTGTAATGAATACTAAATAACTGTTGATGATTATGAGGATGGAAAGATGCTCTGTTGTTCTCTGGGATTGACACAGACTGTTGATTATTTAGATCACTGAATAAAATCAGTGTTTCACTGCTATCAAAATAATAACCCTTATTTGCCTGTAACATAAGTCAAATACACCATTAAAAGTCGCATTGGCCCCTAATGCAATGGTACACGTGACAGTGTTTTAAATAAGTGTGTTGTAGGGAACAGACTGAAGCCTACAGCACAAACATAGTATAAGCTTAGCCAGTGTTACGACTAATAGGCTACCTAAAAAAACAGATAAAGAAGACAGTTGGCATTGCTTTTCTGACAAATATCTATTTCTTAAGTTGCTAATCATGTAACTTCCCTCAGGTCACAGACATGGTGGGAGTTTAAAATGCTGTTTTGTTTCAGGGGTCAGACAAATAGTTAATTAAGGCAACATTTCAAGCTAAAACAAAACATTTGTTACCTCTGAAAGCAGTTATCATTCCACCTCTCACCAGCAAACACTATTTGATAACTTTGCACAACATATTACAAAACATAATGTGAAGGAGCAGCTATGTTAGCGAGGTAAGGGCTAGGTGCTGCTAATGTTATCTAAAAGCAAAGTCAGCGAGCAATGTTAGCTAACAAAAAGTAACGTAAGCTAGATGGTGGTAATGTTATCTAAAAGTGATGATAGCAAGCAAACAGGCGATTTTAGCTAGCAAATAGAACTGTTAGCCAGCTGGTGGTAATGCTGTTCAAAAAGTGTTAGCTAGCAAAAGGTTATGTTAGCTAGCAGAACGTAATGTTAGCTAGCTCGTGGTAATGTTACCTAACATTATTGTTAGCTGGTAAAATTTAAGTTTGATGCTAATGTTAGTTAGCCAGTATGTTACCAGCAAACAGCATTGTTAGCAAGCTAGTGGTAATTCAACAGCAGTGTTATGTAAGCTAGCAAACTGTTTAGTTTAGGACTACAAATGTTAGCTGTTGTGAAGGGCCTACACTACCTGACTTTGCAAGTTTGTTATTTGACCATGGAATACAGTTTTTGATCAATAGCACTAGAATTAAATGTCTTCTAGATACCATACATTTTGTACAATTTGCAGCACTGGATGAAGGGTAGGCCTACGACAATATAACATTCAACCACACTGAGCATGGCGTCAGAAGATGTCCTCCTGTTGTGGTCCATAGTTTACCTATTTTTAGGCCTTTTTCTCTCTTGTGCTGGGATGGTTGGCTTATTGCAGAAGTAAAACAGTTGTACAAGTGTCATACAGCAATGCTGTTGAGAGCAGACACTCATTTGTAAATTCTTCGCCTGGGAGAGGTCAAAAGATGGTGGAATTGAAAGCTAAAGTGCTCATTCTGATGTCTTTAAATTTCAAGCATGGAGGGGTAAGAAGATGGTGGAGTTGAAAGGTTAACTCTGCTTTTCAACAGCAAACATAGCCTTACTTTGTCTTCATAGAAGATACAACTAAAACACTAAAACTAGCCATGGATATTTGAAGGCACTGGAGGAAGGGGGGGTGGGGGGAGATCAATGAATGTTATTTAAATTAAGCAGTCAAAAGATAAATGGCTCAATATTTGACATCAACAAACCTCTCTTGGATGTAAACATCAGAGGACTGAATTTCTCATTATGCAGTTTTGTTGACAGTGTGTCCCATCCACATTGACATTGTTAAAAATATGCATCCAGGCGTTTACACTGATCTGTGTAAGGGTTATGTAAGCTTTGAAACAGAGTCACATCTCTTCACTATGCTCTACAGCCCTGTCACATTTACATTCTCCATTTTAGCTGATTGAGGCTTCATGTAGCTGTGCGTCTGTGCGACATCTTGGATGCAGAGACTGGAGAGGCTCTGCTGACTTGCTTCTCCCAAACGAGCAGTGAATCTTATCTTTCCCAAGGCGCATAGTTCAATGCTGAAAATCAGCATTTTTTCCCCTTGACTCTTGTGTTTTCTTGCATACTCAAGTTGACATGAGTCCCCAAAGAATAACTCATCACCTTTCCTTACCTGTCAACCATGTGAGCTAACAATGAGCTGACACATTGTTCTTTTGGCTCTTTTATCCTGTCGAGATTGCATCACATTTAAGTCATTTTTGTTGCAAAAACAGCCACACTACTTCCCCAATGTTTCTCTTTAAAATATAATATATCTTCTTTATAAGAGCAGATTTCTTCCTTTATATCGGATGATGGAATTCTTCCCTATGGGTCTGACTCTGTGTTACTGTATTGCATCATGCCTTGAGATCTGTTTATTATGTAATAGTCTAAAAAAAGACCATAACAGCCTAGGAAGGCCTCAGCTTGTGTAAAAATAGAAAGGCAGGCACAAAATGATCCAGTTATATTTAGCAACACTACCCCATCCACTTCTAAGAATAGCTGCAGAGATGTTTCATATTCACCCTAAGACTATGCCTCATTCGTGCCAGAACGTTATTTCCCTGTACTTTCTGAGTGGAGTGGACAGACGCTGCCTCCTCTAGAGTCTGTCTGTGTTTGTGTGCTGGCTGAGGGCTTTTTGAGGTGCACGTCATCAAAATTTTACACACCATTCCTGATTCCATTACTCATCAGCAACTATTTCAGCATGCAGGCATCTCTAAGTTGATGAGCTTATTAAGGGGAAGCAAGGGAAATAAAAACTGGCATTAACGGCAGCTCGGAGACTTGAGTAGCTCCCTGTATCGGCTCAAGCGATATTAGATTCATGCTGAGCTTGTTCAAGTCTGCTTTATTGCTTTGCCGTCTCAGGGCTCAATGCAGGGGTACCCCAAGTGAGAGGAGCTCTCGTGTGAGTCCTTGAGAGGAGAATATTAAATACTTATTTTTTTCGGTCAGATAACATGAAACAGTTTGATGGAGCTGAGTAAAAATTACTTGATCTGATTTATAAAAAAGCTTCAACTCTGAAACACAGTTTCTGCCTTCGCTAGGGAGTAAAGTTGGTTGTTATTAACATTTGATAGATAGCACCTCAACCTCCCTGTGCAGTATATTTAAGATGTATTGTATCCCTAAAATTGACATTTATTCTATTCTATAGTATTATTCTTACATTTGGAAGATTTTAAGTGTTATGGTATATTTGCAGTTCATTCATTTTTCCAGTTGTTTATTTATTTTATTCTTATCATCCATCCATTAAGTTGACTTGCTCAAACGTACATTACGCACATTACGTACGTTTTGATTGCATGGATTTTTGATAATACTGTTTGATACTATCATGCCATTATTATTTTTATTCGAAGAATAGTTTGACATTTGGGAAATCTTCCTCTTCCCTTTCATGTTGCAAGTCAATTTGAAGACCAAGTTTCATGTCAGTGTAATGACAACATTGCTGAGACAATTATCTTAATGAAAGAGGGAAGCAGCTGGCATGGTTTATGTGCAATATTATAAATCAATATACAAAGACCTAGCTTTATAATTAATTGTAAACCAACAGAACCAGTTCATTACTTTTGGAGATTTTACTTCATAAACTGCTGCAATCAAACATGGAGTACCATAGGGAATAATCCTCGGACCTTTTCAAATTACACACCACATGCTACTCGTACATACAGTATGATCAGCTAAAAAAATAAATCCAGAAAAATCTTTATTAAAAGCTAATTCACTTAGAAACTACACTTCACTGTTGAGCTGTTTCGTTAAAAGATTAATTTTGCCAAGACTTTTCACAATTTAAATCTGACAAGAGAGATGCTGATCATGTAGCTTGAACGCATTAATCCAGTCATACTTTATCAAATAAGGGATATGGAAAAATACAAGAAAATCAGGCATATATTATCATCTAGTATCACTGAGAGAATGATGAGATCTGATGACCCTGCCTCGATTACTGAGAGGGCTTGCTCACCTTTAATACTTCATACTTGATATTGTTTTTATGCGTTCCTTTCTTCTCAGTTATATATTTTGTTTTTCCAAGCTTAATACTGTTCATGCTTTTGGAACCTTTACTATTTTGTATGTAAATTTGATAGCTCGGTTGGTTTTATTGCATAGTCATTGCTCTTTTAATTTGTCTGCTTTATTCCCCGTTTTTCACTTTATTCTAACACACTTCGAACTATCCCCCAGGTGCATGAGGTGCTATAGAAATAACGTTTATCAGCATCATTACTTTTATAATTGTTACGTGTCTGAAGTCGTCAATTTTATTAAAAGCTTAAAATGTTTAAATCCAGCAGCAGGAAAACAGACCCTGAAAAAGCATCACTACACTTGGCTTATAAATGATGGCTTTCATTGTATTCAGGATTTATGTCTTTGTTGTTTTCATTCAAAGATTTGACATTTACCTTTTTGATGTGCTCATAGCTGTTCAGTATATATTAATAAAGAGCTCTCATATTTTCTATTAATGATTACAAATCTTGACTGTATTTCTTCAAAGGTTTCTATAATAACTTCACTGAGTCACCATGGCATTTCAGCACCCTTTAGTAAAAACTTCTTCTCTGCAGTTCATATCTCATCTTTGCTTGTGTGATGCAACTTGTACATACTAAAAGCCTTTGATGTGTGGGGTGTCAGGTTTCTGGTTTACAGTGCCAATTACAGTTTCTGATTATAGCTCTAAGTGGGAGGAGACCATAAAAATATAATAACACAAAATGAAGTTAAAAGTCACACAAAGATGAAGCAACAGAGAAGACAGCAAAGAGTGCTCATTAAAATCTTGGACAGGACTAGAGCGAAGACGAAAAAAGTCTACCGGCTGTAATTAGCACGCTGTCACTTCGCAACCCACGCTCATAAGAATGTCAGCTCAGTTCCCCAACATCATCATCAATCGATTGTTTTCTTGCTATTTTGAAAGCGAGTAACATCTGTGCCTGATAATGAAGCAGAAACGGCTCAAATTTAATCATGGAAAATACTGCTCATCAAAAGAAGAAGGCATAAAACTCACACACAGAGCATCTCTTTCTGGTCGGTCAGAAAACGTCTAAATAAAATATGGAACACAAAAACTTTCAAAAAAAGGGAGGTCTGATGTCCTGCACCATCGAAGCAGATTGTACCACAATGTTCTATTTTTTTCCGTCCCAGAAAAGTCATCTACTGTCTTATTTCTGATGCTCCACAAGGCACTAAATAATGAAGCAGAAATTCATAAAATGTGATCGTTCAAAGACTGTCAGTGTCACCTAATGTAAAAGGTAAAAAGCCTTTGAGGAATCCTTCAAGTGTTAACTCCACACAGCTCAATGGGAGTGACAAACCGCACAGTGTATGACAGCCCTGATTGGTGAAAACTCCATTCAAACTCTTTGGAGAAGCTAGAAAACCCAACAGAGTCGAAACACAGAACCTGTTTTTATTACTTCTTTTATCGCTGAGATTATGGAGATATATTTAGTTATCACTGAAAGTCAGGAAACACGAGTAACTGTTTACTACTCTGAGAGTTGGATAAACCATTTTTCATGAAAGCAGAGTTCTTGGTGTGCCTGCATGTTGTTTAAATCTTCCTGAATGCACTAGCGACTTGCACTACTGGGCTCATTGTCGTGCTTGTCAAAAAACAAAGAGGAGAGGAGGACCCAAGTACAGACAAGCAAAATATTTAATTAAACAAAAAGGCATATGGCAAAAACAAAATTTAGTTTCTTTAGAGTCCAAAAAATGTCCAAAACTTAAAAAAATCCATAAAATGTGGAAAACACAAGAAGCCACAAAGTAACAGCACAGATCTTATGGCAAGGTTCATTTGATCTCGGAAGTCGGAATTTCAGAGTCTGAGTTTCAGAGTCTGATACGTCAACTTGGAGGACCTTCAGTAGTCGGAGTTCAAATCCAACATGGCCGCTACGTGCATTAACAGTGTTTTCAAAGTTGTAACTGTGTTTATTAGCAGCTAAATCCTCTTTTTGTGTAATTAAATCAATCACACCGATAGTATTGTGAAAGTTCTACTGGGACATGTTGTCATGTAATTTCGGAAAGCAAACTATCACATAGTTAACAACACAAAGGTACTCCTGGAGGTGCTCATGTTGACTGTCTGACTCGCAACTGGAATGCGGTTAACTCGGGTGTTGCGTCACTCCCAGCTCCGAGATCCGAGTTTGAAAGGTAAATGGAAAGCACCATTAGGTAGGTATACATATGAACTTACAAGAAGAGGGAGGGAACATTGAGACTAAATAAACACAGGGGTAATCAGACACAGAAGAAGACAATCAGGGAAATCAAAATGGAGGGAAACCAGACAAAGGGAGGAAGTAAGACAAGAAACACTGGGGACAAAGACTACAAAATAAAACAGGAGACACTAGAGACACACAGAGAACAGTAACAATACACAAAGAACATAGAGACACAGGAGGATGAGAAATGACAAATCTAAACTCTTACAATACACAAAACTAAAGAAGACCAAATCATAATCGTCATACTAAAGAGAGTAATGACGCACAAGAGTATAAAAGATTCTGGAGTCCAAGTGCAGATCCTTTAAAGGAAGCAGTTTGTGAAGCTTTGTTCTTCAGAGGACTTCTATATAAGTGAAAGCAGCCTTTTCAACACATAATCTCCGTCACCATGCCTCTAATGTGTAGCAATGTTCCTGCACTGATGTCTGCAATGAACAGGCATTTGCGTAACAATGACGCTCTGAACTTAACTCTTTCTGTGCTGCAACTAAAGAGGAAGGAAACATTGAGAAAGGAGAGTTTTTGTTAAAGCCCCTGTGAGGAACCCTGGGATTGGTCCATTTTGACGGACCCCTGGGGACAAAGTGGTAACCTATGTCTCATGACTTTTCTTGTCCTGTACATGTTAAGTGCTTCCGGGTTGAACATCTCATTGTGCAGTCAAATGAATCACTTTGAATCTCAGTCCAGTCGTAGTTATAATAACCCACGTTTGGTCAATTGGTATTTCTCAGGAATAAATAAAGTGAACCTTTCCCTCCGTTGTTTTAATGACTTCTGTTCTGAGGGGGTTTCTTCATCAGTTCCTGTCGTTATGTATCTATCTTAGGATGATAACAGTGTTGTTAATGTTCCTGATTGTACCTGATTGCAGGCTTAAAGGACTCACAAAAAGATGTGTATTATTCATATTTGTCAATAAATCCAAAGAAAAAAAAAGACAAAAACCAACCGACATGAATCATCTGTTAATCCAAAGCCTGATGTAATGCACTCCTTTGTGCCCTAAAGCTCCATTGTTGTTAAGCCACAGTGTTGCACAAAGTGACATGTTCTTTAATTACTGTAAACACAGCCAGTCCCCGTACACCGACCTGCAGAGCACCGACTCTTTCTATATCACTTACACTCTCTGAAAACTACACTGCACAGGGGAACTACAAAGCCTTTTCAAAATCAAACCATATAAATATCAGCTGTAGTCAAAGATTTCTGTCAAAGGTAAGAGAAGTAAGAACCTGTTATGGATTTATTTTTTTAGGCATTTTTATGGCTTTAATTGACTGTCAAAAATCAAAAAAGAAAGCAAAAGAAGCAAACAAGATCTGCACCAAGGAGCTCCTGTTTGGTCTGAGGAAGAACATGTTGGCTCAAAACACAATAAATCCTTTGAAATGGAGCTCCTTGGTCTGCGGATCTTGTTACCTTTTATTGACAGTAAGAAAATGATCAAAAAAGTTATTGATTTTAATATGCTGAGGCTGAAAATGACAATGATTGTCTACTTTCATAAAAGGTGTGAAGTAGGTCTATTCCAGTGTGCTGGCTCTGTTTGAACACATTCATCCTTTCTTGACAAAATAATTTTTTAAGTAGCCAAAAGTGAGAGAAAAAATGTATACATAGATTGTGTTAGGAAGCCAATATATGATGTAAATTGAATCAAGTTCACCACATACATATTGTCTCTAAGTGACAAACCACCAAAAGAAAAAAAAACAGTTTGATATGAATATTTATTGAAAGACTTTAATTCTTACAGAAATAGTCATTTTAAATCAATCTTTAGTGGCTTCCATATTTCCTATTAGAACAGTAAAACCTGTGCTGTATCACAATATCACTGATTTGAATTGATATCATGTTTTAATGGACATGATACTGAGGGGGTCCTGTAGTGTAGTCACAAGCATCATGCAGAAGCCACGAATCACTTTTTAAAGATCCCAACATGAGGACTGATGAAATCAAGATTTGATAAACATGAATTTGATCAGGTTAATCTGTTTCAGTTTAAGATAAAGTATGGATTGTAGTAACTTTAAACACGGCTGTATGAGGCTGAATTCTGTTTCTTTCCTTGGATTCAAAATGTTTTATCTTTCCAGATCATCCTCCCATCGCAGCGCTTCAACCGCTGGGTCTGAGAGGAAACTGCTGAATTGAGTCGGATGAGTGGCTGTGCATGATTGTACCAAAAATAATCAAGAAAAGAAAAACAGAAAAGAATGAAAACATCTGAAGGCATTGCACAATTCCAAGATTGATCAGTGAGATTTTTTTAAGGCAAACAAGTCATCTAAAATACTCTGAAACAACACGTGAAGATGTCATATTACAATTAGTTTTTAAAACCCACGGGTGCATCTCCATTAGAAAACTCTACACATGCAAACTGAATGCATGCTATAAAAAACATCAGGATAAAACAGGATATTCATCACGAGCATTCGTTTAAACCACTTTGTTAATCATATAAGGTACAGTAAACAGCTTTGATGTTGTATGTGTGAGAATAACGTGGGCGTTCATATGGCCGGGCATGCTGACACCGTACAACCTTGGCAGAGTGACATGGATGCATGGATGAGCGGTGGGAGGCAGCGAGGTGTGAGCCTACTTCATTAAAGCTCATATGGCGGACCGTGACGCAGAGTTTTGTTGTTTGTTTTTCTTCGCCTAGTAGTCTCCTACACAATAAATGCTTTTGATTGTCACTCCTAAACCGACACAGCCTCAGAGGAACAGTGATTTCACACATTAGAGCCGCACGTGATACATCAGCCCAACTGCACTCGGTTTCTACGCATACAAGCTCTCATTTCCTGCCCCTGAGGGTGAATCCATGCAGGCGACAGAAGAGCTCCATATACAGTCATATCTACACTGTGTACATAGCAGAAAACAATATGGATGTCATGTAGTTGTATTATGCAGCCTTTATGATGTATACTTTGTTAAACAGAGATTTCCCATATCGTGTTTGGTCAGGCCTGTCAAGCTTTGGATTCCTCCACATGTTTAAGCTCTGAAGTGTGTGACATACTGTGAATTTAAAGCAACAATATGTAGGAATTCGGTTAAGAGTGCTTTGGCGCCCACCGAAGGTCTCTGCGTGTAACTGCACTGTTGTAAAACTATAAAACTGAACAGGTGTAAAACACTGCTTCTGGCTCGCTCACTCTCTCTTTTTCCTATTTTTAACTCAATCGGTCACCGTCCTCTTCCCTCTTAGCCTCAGACACAGAATCAAACAGTACAGAGACGAGCTTTCTAGCTGCTTTTCAAAACTGAAGGCTCGAGTGTGAATCCTCGGGCTGGTAACAAAGTTACATACTGCAGTAAACAGGTGTTGAAAATGATATTACTATTAAATAGACATTAATAGACTATTTTAAGGTGATAAAATTACATATTGTTGCTTTAAATAGCCTGGGGTTGTGCCGTCTTATTTCCTATTGAAACATCAAGAGGTAACTTTTGAAAGGTTTTGGACTTGTAGGACTTCGTGAGAAAACTGAAAGCTTTTGCAGGCTGAGCAAAAATAATAAATGAAGGGGCAGGACTTAAGAAACTGTCAATTTATTTTCATATCCAACGTTTATAATTATCTCAGCAAAGAATATTTGAACAATGGTGTGCCATAGGTTCGGTGGCTCTTGATCTAAACTTAAAAGTAATCTAACATTGCTGATAGCTTAGCGGTTATGTGGTGCCCCCATGTACAGAGGCTTTAGTACTCGTCGTGATGGGTTCGAATCTGACCTCGGCTCTTTGCTGCATGCCGTTCCCCCTCTCTCTCCTCCCATCATTTCCTGTTTCTCTTCAGCTGTCCTGTCTATTAAAGGCAAAAGGGTAAATCATATCTGCCTCATGTGTGTAATGATCGTTTTACTGCATTTTACTCATCATGTTACTTCAGCATCTTTTGCACTATTCACCACTGCACTGTTTCATATTTAGTCACGTAAATATTAGTCTTTTCTTATTATGTTTATTGTTGATATTTAATTTTGTACCTGTGCATAAGAGAGCACAGTTCACCAAAGTTAAATTCCTTGTGTGTGTGAGCATACCTGGCCAATAAATCTGATTCTGATTCTGATTCTGATAACCAAAATAAAGACCAGTACTAATATGTACATGTCCTAAACATTTTCTCCAATCAAAAAATGTAAGCATGCAGCATTTGATTAAGATTTTTGTGGTTTTCAGCTTTTAAATCATCCATGTGGCGTGGCCTCCAAGTTTTTGATCCTAAGAATTCTACTTAGAAGGTGACATCCTGGAGCTCAAAGAGAATTCACAGGACAGGAAGTGTTTAGAAACCCAGCATTTAAAAGGTGCTTTATACTGTGATTAATACCTCGTCTGTGAAAACACTGTTTCTCTGAGAAAACAAGCAAAGTAACTCTTCATCTTCACTCAGCCGTCACCTTGTTATGTAAGTTTCATGCATGTTTCATATACAAATACATGTACTGGATGTACAGTATATAAGAGAGTGTGGGTGTAAGATGGAGTTGACATCTTGTCGTGATAAATAAATGAAAGGCCCTGCCTTGTGTTTCAGGAGGAGAGTCTCAGAGTCCTGGCAGTTTGCTGCAAAGTCAACTCTCTGGAAAACATACACACGTTATACTGTATACCCAATATGTACACATGAACATATATATATATATTTATATATATATATATATATATATAAAAATGGTTCCTGCCTGATCTGGTCTTATTTGTTTCAGGCTAGTGTTGCTCCAGTCTAGCTCCAGACTAAAGACCAGTGCTACATTGTGCAATTCAACATCCCCCGCCGTCGTACTGCACGGGCTCCCGCAATGATACGACAACACAGAAGAGTACAAAAATCTATCAGACCACCTGCCCCCCCAACACTGACGGACCCTATTCAGTCAAACTGAATAATGAGCGGCTTCTCTGGAGTGAGTCTCAGTCAACTATGACATGCTACACTTTTCATTTAAATCCAATTCGGCAGAAATGTTGCTACAAAGTGAACTTGCTCACCAGGTCTACTTTTAAACATCTTGCACACATGAAACAACATTATTATTTAAACCATTCGCTTCTACAAAAATACAGGCCTGTCGTTCATGATTTAAATATGAATAACCGATGTATAAACATGAGTAAGGCCTGTTAGTCATGATTTAAATATGATTACAGGCCTCAGTATAAAATGTTATAGTTATATCAGCAGTTAAGAAGCAGCATTACATACACAGTATATTGACCATTACACAAAAAAGGCAAACATTTTGTACAGTGTATAAATATCTCAGAAAATATCTCACAAGCAGTTTATAAGTAGACGTTTGAACGAAGCATCATCAGCCGAGAAGTACGTGATAACTTTGAGGCGCAAGTTTAGAAAAAATGTTGTAAACCTTTCTTTTTGTTTCGATTTGTTTCCTTGACTGAATAGGGCCCAAAGAGTACTGATGGGATCTACAGTTTGCACAGGTACAGAGTCAAATGTTTCAACGCTGTTCTTCACACATTTACATGAGTCATAAAGGGGCCTCTGGGTGTGGTGTCTGTAGCTTTTTCTGAGTTTGTGCTTTGCCTAAAGTCATCAAGCTTGCACATAACTGGGCAAAACTGCAGGGTTGCATTAGAGTTTCAACCTCAGAAAACTTGGCTAAAAGTGACAGTGCAGTTACCTGTTTAAAGTACGTCCCCATAAGAACACTGCCCAGAATAACTGAGTCTTTTAAGATCAAATACCGACCATCACGAGGCTCTGGGGTGTTTGTAGTTTGCTCTTTTTTTTACAGACAACAGCAGCTTTAGTTATTCTGGCATCACAACAGATACAATGGATTCAGATGGTGACCCAATTTCAAGACCAAATAATTCAGCTAAGTCTATAAAAAGCACAAATTTGTTTTTGGGTGGCCAGTCTTAATTAGACTTCCACTAGCGATGAACGCTTTTCTTTGCCATGCTTGGTGCATATGGTTCTCACAATTATTTAAATTGCACCTTAAATGTTTGCACTGACTGTTATTTAATGTCTGTTTTTTTTTGATAATTTTGCAACTATCTTCTTTTTAAACATTGCTGTACATATATAAACAACACAATTTCAGAAGGTCAACACTTCTTTATTTTAATGTTTTTATATTCAGGTCTAATTACAGATTTTTTTCCTTTATAGGTTCTTTAAATTTCACATATATTTTTATCCCTGCACGGGTTATGTACATTTTATTGTATACGTCTATTTCTAATTGCACAGTTTAAGTTTGATTCATCTAGGGGTATTCTTTAAATCTTTTTTCGGGTTTATATATATGTATGGGAGGGGGACATCGGTTTTGTGGTTAATTTGTAAGAAATGTTTCATGTCATGTACGTCTTTGTAACCTGCTACTGGATGCTTTGAATTTCCCTCTGGATCAATAAAGTATCTATCTATCTATCTATCTATCTTCTTTGATGACAGGGTTAAGTGGATTGTGCTGCAGGATCGATATGAAAATGTTCACATTAACATTTAGGGCTTACACACTTGCAGAAAACTTCTGAAAAACTCCTGATATGTCCAGAAAGAGCCGCATGTGTGAACGCAAAGAGCCAAATTTTTCATTGGACTTTGCCCGGAGTTTCTCCTGCCAGACCCCTAGTATTTTTTCCGCAGCAAGTCTGAGTGGGCTGATGTGAGAACACAGCAGGATATAATCAGGAGAATTCACCTCGAGCCAATGGTGGGGGAGTGCCGTTTACATAAAAAAAAGTATTAGAAAGATGTCTGGATCCCACTGCTGATGAAACGAGGATTATTGAGACTCAGAGTCTTATCATTTTTGTCACACTTTCATCATAAAAAATACGCAAAAAAGTCAACTTTCAACAGCAGCTTAGTGACTTCACACAGGAATATCACTCATTTTAATTGTGTGTATGTATTAAGGATTTGCCAGGACCCAAATAGGGGAAACAAGAAATGATTAAAGCAACCTTTTTGAATCACTTTTAAAATGTGAAATTGCCACAAGAATCCATTGCAACTTTTTTATTCTACAAAAGACTAACTTTTAACAACGCAGACACTGTCAATTTAGGACTAAGTATTGGTATCAGAAGCATTCTGGTTTTCTTCTGTTGAGTAGTATTGGATAACCTTAAAAGGGCATTTGGTTGGGTGCAGGAAGAAACAGCCAATGATTCGGGCGAAAGAGCTCATTGGCCAAAAATGTTATCTCTGCATCAGTTAGCTTCCATCAGATGGGTTTTAGACTTTTTATTAGCATCTATGAAATTTCTGCATTTAAATTCAAATGTCTAAATATAGAAATTAGCTAACGATGCCGTCTTTTAACTCCATTTTGACGTCTAATTTTGTCGGTCCTACTGTTCACATGCACCGGGATATGAAAGAGCCAAGTCTAGGCCAACATATGTGTTGTGCATACTGTATATCTGCAACTAAATCTCTACTAAATATTTGTCATTATCCACAAAGGCTAAATTGCCAATGGAAGATATCTAAATAATTCTGAGGATGTAGCTGTGTAGAAAAGCTGCTGTCATCCCAAAAGTACAGTATCAACTTACATTCTTTTCAAGCCTTTATGCGGTGGTAATGTGATAGGAAAACTGAGTTTTTCTGGTGACATGTTCCTTCAAGTAGATGATTAGATACATGCTACTAAACCTTAGGGGCTACTGATTATTACTGGCTTTGAATTGAAGTTACAATGCTGTTGGACAAAACTAAAAGGCGTGTTCACAGTCACTTCTCTGATTCATGTGGGTAGCTGTTAAAAGACGAAGCATCTTTTCAATTTGGTCTGTTGGAGAGCTGTTTTCTGTGCACATATTCACAGTGTGATGCTAGCACAGATAAGTGTGAGTCACCTGATCTGAAAGCTACCAAAGTGCTGTGATTCTCAACCTACATGTTTGGCAGATATTTTATGAAAACTAAGTGAGAAAGGTAAAAACCGTGAACTCAACAGACTTACCAAAAATCCGAAACGCCAACACTTTGTTGTTATTGGCGGTATTAAAACAACGTTTTGGCAATATCAAACCAAGTGAGAGGTAGAGAGACGTTAAACAAAACAAAAAATGATTCTGAAGTATGATGATAAGTCACAAAAAAAAAAAAAAAAAGACGCTAACACACAGTCAGGTTCGGTTGTGAGATGTGTGTTTTTGACGCCTGGGCTTGGAGATTCACGTTTCCAGAACCCACCGTGCCTGTGAACGTTATCCGACAAAAAAAGAGTAAGGCTGGTTCAAGTCCCTGCTGCATTTCATTTGACCAGACTCCCAGGGAGCACAGCTACCTGAGGAGTCAAGGCAGGTGGACGGAGCAGAAATTGGGAAGATTTCAGGTTGCCGGTGATGGGTTGGCTTGTAATGGGGCATGGCAGGGGTGTTGGGGTTGGTGGGGTTTTGTGGGAGGGACAAAGCCCTGAGTGCAAGACGACAGTGCATGCTTCTCTTAAACTAGCACATGCTCCATTTATTTGAAAAAAAAAAAAAAAACTACTCTGTAATGAGGAACGTGGCACCAGGGCCTAAATGTTTTTTTTGTACAAAGTCACAACTTCCAGTTTTCTGCAGCCGAAAAATAGGAATCTGAAAGGTTTTCACATTGATCGGTATAAATGTCCTCCTGAAAAAAACTCCCACTCCAGTCCTCGATTTGTAAACATTTATATATTGAAAGATGATATTGTGAGAGATAGAGGAAGTGGAAAGAGAAATCGAAAATAGATGAACAGTGTTTGAAAACAGGGGCTCCAAAGCTTGGACCCTTATGGTCTGAAAGCTGCGAGTGGTCAATCTCAGTCCTGTTCTGTCTTTCTGGGACACCAGGATCCTCCTCCTTCAAAACCTACAAGAAATGTCCGTCTGAAGCGTCCCACTCTAGGTTTTCCGCATCATGATCATGGCTCATGGCAAAACGTCCCCCAACAGTGCAGCATGAGAGAGCTGGCGAGGTCCGTGTGCTCAAAAGCTTCCAGTGAAGAGCAGGAAGAAGAAGCAGAAAGAGGAGAGGACAGACCAGAGGAGTCAGCTGGCCGGCGCTGAAGAGACACCAAGGCCTTTAGATTCGGCTTACCCGTCTGGCAAGGAGTGGGTGGAGAGCAGGTGTAGGACAGGTGGTGTAAGGGGGAGGAAGGGGGCCGGGTTTGATCCCTCTGGTTCTCATGTAGGACAGGAACTGGTCTGGGATTTCAGCGAGCACTTCCTTAGCCAGGCGAGCCATGCTGAGGATGTGGTTTCCTCGCCGGTCGATGTAGTCTCTGAAAGGAACAAACTGCGGAGAGGAGAGGAGAGGAGAGGAGAGGAGAGGAGAGGAGAGGAGAGGAGGCGATAGGAGAGGAGAGGAGAGGAAGAGGAGAGATCATCCATTAAAGCATTGCAAGGAGAAACCCATTCACTGTCACATCATCACTTGAGAATGACAGAGTATAACGAAAAAGAGATTCTGAGATTTAACAATAAAGACAAAAAATATGAGAACCAAGATGCAAAATAATTAAAAAAATATTTCAGTTGCACCTAATTCTCAGTCGCACTTTGGGGCTTAAAAAAACACCAACAACATTCCCAGAATTCAGAAAGATCCTTTCAAAGATTTAAAGAAGGGAGGAGAGGGGTCTGGGAGAGTGACAGAAGATGAAATGAGGAGAGGGAACAAGAGAAGTAGAGGAGAAGGAGATGTAAAAAGGAGATGAGAAAAGAGAAAGAGAAACAACGAGAGAGGTCAAAACAAGGAAAAGATGGCAGAGGGTTAGGAAACATAGGTAGAAGAGAGGAAAGAGTAAAATGAGAAAAGAGACAGGTAGTGTTCATTATTGAATCATCAGGTAAGAGACAGAGAAACAGCTGGAGGAGAATGCAAAGGACACAGAGCACGAGGGTGGACATAGTTTAGAGGCGTGAGAGAGCAAAAAGGAGAGAAAAATGGCAGACTGAGGAACAAGAGCAGAAGGTCAAGCACCGTGACCTTTTCCCATTAATCATAAATCCCACATTTCTCTGGGGCCGTTCTGCTGAACAGCCAGTCACATCGCCAGTCAGCCATGTCTCTACCTGAACTATGTCCCTCTCCGCATATCGTCCTTGGGAAGAGATCCTCTCCTCGTCCCCGTCCAGCTCGATCATTTCTGCAGGAGGGAACACACATCAGTCACAGCCTGTCAGGAGACTCAAATCGCCGTGTCAAAGACGAGCCGAACGAACATGACACACAGTTTGTGTGTTTTTAATCTGCTGAAGCCATTAGCGTGCCACTGGGTTACATTTCCTCTGAGTGTTGGTAATGCCAAACGTGGCATGAGTACACAGAATTTGCGTCGCTGAGCGTGAAGCCATCGGGCTCTGAGTTGCACACAAGCGTGCACGTGGGCGGGAAACATGCGAGAATATGTGTAACAGCCAGCGCTGTGCACCACTGGGACGTCATGCGACCGTGCACCCTGGCTTCATAAGCGTGATAATCCCTGAATCCTGTTGACTTTGCAGGCTAATTGCTCATCTTGAGTGAGCTTGTTTTTCTGCAGAGGACTGCTCCGAGAATTGTAAACATGACAACAAAGGAGAGAGGTGGAAAACGAGGCCATCGTTCATTATAAGACAAACGCTAAAAACAAAAAGGAAAAACTCCACATCTGGCCTTACAAATGAGAATTTTCACATCCACTTAACCTCAGATTCAGAGGGAGGAGGAGGAGGAGGAGAGGGGAAGAATTAAGAGGAAGGAGAATGGAGGAAGAGAAGAAAAGAAGGGCTGAACCATGTGGGAGGCAAGATAGGATGGAGGAAGAAGGATTACTGCATGCAAATAAACACACAACACAAAAGCATGCGCACACACATACATAGCATCTTCACCCTGCTTACCGTCAAATTCCGCTGGTCCAACCCCAACTATTATAATTGACATGGGCAGAGACGCGGCCTGTGAAGGGTGGAGGGGTACAAAACAGATGCATCAAAGGTGGAGAAGAAGCAACGCTCGCTTCTTTCCCCCATTTTGCTATCTTAAACGCAGCAGGCTGACTGAAAAATTCCCCCCTGCAAATGACTGCACTGTACTCTCACAGGGCTCGGAAAGAAAGCTCAATGACAAAATTCAACACCATTGTTCAGACAGACGGGGTTTATTCATTCACTTCCATCTGCCTCCCCCAGCCGCTTTAATAAAGCCTCTCGTCCGTCCAGCTCGGGAGTTTTGTAATTTCATGCATCTACAACTTTGTCTAAATCTCCCAGAGCTTAGACAGCTTAAAAATGGCTCCCATTTACATCTTCATCTGTCCGCCCTGAGCTGCAGCTGAACTGCTGCCCTGCTCCGCAATATTGTTTATTAAATCTCAGCCGCCCAAGTACAGTTTGAGTGATGAATGAAAGTATTTTTTTTTTCATTGTTTCATAACTTCCAGTGGTTATTAGACGCATTGCAAAATTGTTTGAGAAACAAGAGGGCATGGGTCCTCTGCGGGCAAGTAAATAATTACTCTGGAATCCAACTCAGAATACAATAGTGTTACATCACACGGGCGGCGAGAGACATGGAGAGGCGGTGTGATGCGGAGCAGCGAAAACAGCCAATGGAGCCTCTAAATATATGAAAATCGTTACACGCTTTACCCCTCATTAGAAAGCAGAGTTCTTAGACCTGAATGTGGCAGGATCTGTGGGTTCAGGGGGGATATAGGGGAGAGGGAGAGAGAGAGCGAGTGAGGAGGAAAACAACCCCAATCCTCTCAGCTCATTAGTGAAGATGGGTGAAAGGAGAGAGGAGGACAACAGCTCCACAGCTTTTCATATTCTCTCCTTCATATTGTTTGTTTGTTAGTTTATTACAATTTCCATTAGTGGACAATCATTGCTGGACCACCCGGGGTCCTCACATGATTTATAAATAAATTACCCGGGATGAATATTGGCTGCTGCTGATGATTAAACTGTCAAAATCACCCATTCCTGGTTACTTGGTGAATGTGTTTTCAATAGTAAGCCATGCAGTACATGAGAGTGAATCTGAGGTACTGTACATTAACGATGGACTCCTTGGTCTGTGCCATGTCTGTGATGACGCCGTCAGAGATAATGAGCAGGATGAAGTACTGTGATCCGTTTGTCACCGCTGACGCATACCTGGTGAAGAGACAAGGATTAGAGTTGAAATCTGCAAATCAGGGAAAACTGCACATCGTTAAACCAATAATTAATATAAATGATGATTCATTAATCAGACTCAGAACTGGTTAGTGCCATTCTACAAGACAGCAACTAATATTTACAACCAAATACAATGTAAAAAATTACAATGTAAAAATTAGTTTTTTACTAAATATTTGATCATCTATCACAATTTCACTTTTCCTCCCCATGTTTTATCACAATAAGACGATTAACTTGACCAGGTTTAATCAATTTTTCTGATTACTATGACAGCATCAGATTGCAGGGTAACAAACAGATATTTGAGTTGCATTATGGGAAGTGTAGGATTAGTCTTATTAGGACAATAGAGTTCACACAAAAAGTGGATTTCGCCTCAGAGATAGTGAAGTATGGACAATAGAAGTGGAACAAACATGCATGCTTACTATTGGCCAGCAGAGGTGACTACACTACGAGCTAAAACCGTATTCACCTCAGTACAAACAAACATAGAAGTACAATGAAAGACTTGACTAAAGCGATCACAGGAGAGAAAGACTTTCAGCAGGAGAGTTGTTGGCATTTGTTTGAAAATAGATAAAACATTAAAACCGATGGTTGTTGGTCGTATATTTTAATATGTTTTTGCATTTTAAAGTCTTATTTTTGCTCAATAATGATCTAAAAGTTGTTGTTTTTGTAACTCTATAGAGCGCTTTGAGTTGCTCTTTCTATGAATGATGCTCTATTAATAAACTTGCCTTGCCTTCAAATGTCTTTCCACCAACTTTATTGAAGTACACAATTAAATTGCTGGAAGAGAGCCCCTTAAACCTCATCTGTCTCAAACCACATGCACAGCTGCAATTACCTGAATAGATAATATCCCTCATCAGGTTATTAGTCCCTAAGTGATCACTTCCAAATAGACTTTAGTATTGAGAACAGATGGACCTGTTACACTGTAACCATTGTGCTAGGCCAAATTAATACAATGGGCCATGTTAACTGGAAAATAAGCTTTTTTTTCTGCTCAATTCAGATTTCACAGCAATTATTTGATACATCTTGGAGCCAGGTATGACTTTCTCTTCATTCTCCATTTACACTGTGCATATCAGTTCTTTTTAAATTATGTGACCAGATAATATTTTGAGGATATCTTTTAAACAACACCCTTACTAGATTAGGATCGGTTAATTAGAAATGTGATGTGACTAGGTGTCACTCGTTTCTTTTTGTTTTTTTTGCCGCGTCTTCCTGGATTTTAGTCAGATGCTGCACAGAAGTGAGCGCTGAACAATGCAGCTATTCTCAGTGTGAGTGGGCGGATGGTACTTTCTGAGAGAGAGAGAAAGAGAGAGAGGGAGGCAGAGAGAGAGAGAGAGAGAGAGAGAGAGAGAGAGAAGCAGAAAGGCAGAGAGAGAGAGAGGGAGGGAGATGGGCTTTTAAAGCTGATGATGAAAGGTGGGAAAAGTGCTTGTTACAGTGAGTCTTCAGGATCATGAGACACGATCTGGCAACAGGGGATGTCAGGTGGAAGTCGGGAACTGCTGTAGTACAGAACAGCACATTACATTCTATCAGCGATTGTTGGTGTAATATTGCAGAGTTGGGCTGACAGTTTGTGGTTATCTCCACTGGAAGTGTTTATATTAAGTTTTAAATGTTTAAAAGAGAGGAAGAGCAGGTTTCTGCATTTATAATTTGTTGCAGCAATAAAGTCTTAACTTCACTCAAGGGTCAATTTGTCTCTGGTAGTTCAGGTTTTAATAGTGCAGCGCTGGTACTTGTTTTCTACTAGGGAGATTAATGAAGCCTGTGTTTGTGAAGTGGGAGGTGTGACATTCATATTATCCACAGCACTGCTTCTCCTAATGAGCATGGGGTTTTTTTACTTTAATTTTTTTCTTTCATCTGGAGGTAACCCATCAATCAGCCGACTGTTCAGACACTTAAGGACTGTTGTGGTAGTCACATGCTCCAAGATAATCAATAAGGCCCTGTGTACACCTAGCGTTTTTTTCAGGCAGAAAAGCGCTGGCTGTGCACTCCGGGGACACTTCTGCGCTGAGAAGAAAAGCACTGCACCTCTGTCCTGTCTCTATGACAACTGTTGCTGTATGACCGACACTGCTCCGCTACGTTTTACTGCATGTTTCATATTAGAGATCGTTTTTTTACCGGATCAGACCTGGAGCAAAGAGGATGTGGATACAAGACACGATCTGTAGGCAGCAAAACTACAGGGACTATCATACATTTTGAAAAGAGCACCGATGACGTAAACGCTGTCTTTCTAAAAAGTTGGAAGAGCTTGGAACGGCCGCACAAAAAAGGCGGAGCGTGTGGGGAAAAAGAGGCAGGTCGTTTTCTGCTGAGAACACTCCCTCCTCAGTGAAGACAACTGAAAAAAGACGCTGCCGCTCAGAAAAAAACGCTAGGTGGACACTGGGCCGAAGTCAATCAATTATCATCATACAGCTCAACTACATTTCAGGCAGGTCAAGGCTGTACTCTTTGTAATATTAACAAGGAACTCACTTAATCCACCAATAAAAAGCACGGGACAACAGCAGCAATGAAGAAACTTCTTTTAAGAGGTGGACGCCCTGAGCTGAACTGGAGTGAAGATACTATTTTATATCTTATGTATAGTAAGTTCCTTGACAGTAGGGGTACTACTGTTTAATCAACCTTTTACTTCTTTATTCTACTTTGATGTTTATTCTTTCTGCACTTAAACACCAAGTCATATTTTGTATGTGTTTACCTACTTAGGATTCAGTAGGATTCTGATTCTGAGATAGACAGTTACAGAAAGTTACAGACAGACTGACATAACAACAGAAAGACATGCAGACATCTAGGGATGTTCCTAGGCAACTCATTTAAGAAAGGTAAAAAAAAAAAAAAAACGCTCACACAAATCAGTCTAAATTTAGCACAATACCAACAAACAGTGCTGCTCCTACGAGATGCCATCTGTTCACTGTTCTGGTTTACATCTGGGCGGTAGAACGTGGAGAGCAGGCCCATTAAACAGCTACAGCCACTGCTATCGGCTGGCAATCGTGCACCTTCCTGCAGACATCGACTTAAAAACCTCCTCAGAAAGTATTGGTTCCTCTTAAGAGCATTCAGCACATCCCTTTAAAATCACCTCTCTTTGTTTTCACACATCTCTGTAAACATCATTGTACACTGTGCATTGCGTGGCATTTGTGTCAGCCTACACATGCCCACCCCCCCACCCCCCCACTGTGATTATATAGGACCTACCTGGCCACATGGTTAATAACAGGGGAGAAGTGGGTTGGCCCGTAGAGACGCACAGATTTGAGACTCTGGTAATAGGCCTCCATCACCCCCTCGATTCCGTTGCAGTATGGGTTCTGTGGATTACCGTTCTGCACAAGAAAAGAGAGAAAATCCTTTAAAGCGCAGGAAATAAATACAGAAATGTACATGTTAAAAACACCAACTGTGTTACCTTTGGATCTAAGGTAATTTTCACACTGTCAATACATCTGATTAGAGGACTGTGGAGGCTTGGTCTCTTGGGAAACGTAGGTGAAAATGTGGTTTTAAATAGATTTGTGTTTAGAGTAAGAGAAAGCTGCAGAGAGCCATGAACGTCAATCTTTATAACCTTGTTCTCTTTGGAGCTTGAGTATAACAAGGCTAGCAGGAGCAAGCTGCTCTTTATGGGTGGAGTAAGCTTCCTGATTCAAGTATTGTCATGAAATGCATTTATTCACCACTTCAGAGTTAGAATTACTATTTGTAATATTATCTATTTTTCACCTTTTCTTTATAATGTTATTCTAAAGGGCTGATTGGAAATGTAAAGGAACAATTCCTTCATGTTCAGGATAGTAGTAATGGAGGAACATATGGATATATACAGTGGTTCCCAAAGTGGGCGTCCAGAGTGATCTCTACGGGAGGGCCAGGGGAGAATTTCTGTGTTTGTTTTCTGTATTTTGGAGTCAAACTGAGAGTCCTTTTTTAAGAAAAAATACTTCTCTAAAGTCCAAAAACCCTCTTTGTTCTTCACAATTTAAAATCCCGATTATAATGCAAAAAAGCCTCATCTTCCTTTTCTGATGTATTTTTATGAAGGATGACGCAGCGGATCAGTTGGACTTCTGCAGCGGGCGATATCATTCCTGTTGACAGTCATTGGCTTATCTGAAAAATGTGTTCCAATGTCAGTAGCCAATGTGTATCTGTTGAGCATTCAATTTCATGCTGGCGAGATAGTTTATCTGCACATTCAAAAAGTTTGTGATAGGGCAGACGAAAGCACCTGTTAGATAAACTCTAAACATGAAAGGACATGTCAGCAGTTTGGGAGTCTTACATCATCTCTGAGAAACATCAGTTTGTGAGTCATGTGTCAGTGAGGTACTACTAACATCTTTAATACTTCAAATCCAATAGCTCATTTATAAACAGACATGAAAAAAATGAAGAAGTCACTGAAAAGATATCCGACTCTGCAGTTTGCTAAATTGTTAGTTTTAACATCGGTATTAGATTTTTACAATCAGTGCAACTCTATTTTCTATTATATAGAAACTTAAACTGTGAGTCTGACTTTTTTCTAAACTTTTTCACTTCACTCAAAATGCATTCCTCCTCTCATATTTTACTACGCCTGGCTCTAATGTTCTTCTGTAAATCTTCCAGGTAAAAAAAATACCTGTGTGGTCTACAGTACTTCTGGTTGCAAGGAGAGAAGCACAATTACACTGAAGTGGCTGCAGACAAACCGGCCATCAAAAGACGACTGCAAGTAATTATAAACAAAATGCATAAGATGACCTTTTCCTGGGTGTGATGTAATTACACCATGTGTTATTTCTTGTACAAAGAGAAAAACAGGCAACTGCAGCTCGAGCAAAGGACAATTCTCAAAGTTGCTTAATTATGGTGAGTTCTAATTTATAACTCCTTACTGCCAACGCTAGTGGAGAGGGGTTGTAGGTGTGTCGCTGGAGGAGAGCGGAGTGTTCAGAATAGCGGAGGTGTCGCCAAACAGAAGTTTGTTTTGGTTTCATGATGGTGCTCAAGGGCGACATCTACTGGATCAAAAAGTTGCACATTCTTCCTTTAAAAAGGCTTGTTTTGTAGGTTTGTTTTTTGTCAAATTCTTCCCATGTAAGAAGAGAAAGGCAATAACATATTCATCAAATGTATCTTAAGAGCGGCTGCAATACATCTCACACACTTTGTGATTACACAAAGTGTCAAGAAAGCCTTTGGTCTTTTCTAATCTCACTTGGTACCATTAATCCAAGCCTGACACACAGACAATACATTTTCCTTCTTTTTGTACCAAAGTTAAATAAAGGACAGACAATGGTCTCACTCTTTTGTCTTTGAGATTGAAAACACTTTTATGTCATTTCTGGAACTCTAAAAAAAACGAGACCGTATGTACCAAGATTCATCTTAACTTTTGTGTATCTTCAGACACGTTCCTGCTTTTGGTGCATCAGCATCTTCCACTTTCATATACAGCGTGCTACCATTATTGATTCCATGTTAGACAGCTAATACTTTGAAAAATGTGCCAAGGGCAAGTAGAATTATGTGCTTACATTATGGTTATTTTTGGTTCACATGGGACCTAGTTTAATTTTACATCATGCACTGTAGCTAAAATTAATTTCAGAATAGTTTGTTTTGATAAATTCAGAGACAGAGCAGATAAAAGCGAAAATGAAAAACAGTCCACCCTGAAGGAGAATATAAATAAAAAAGATTTGCAGATTTTATCTCCCTTTATGGGAAGAAAGCTAAACTGGAATTGCCTTTTATTTTAAAAACAGGCATGATTTGGTTGCAAACTGAAGGATAACAGAATTACAAGCATACTCAGAGAGATCAAAAATGGCCACCCCAGGGTCAAAGCATCAATAATACTCCAATATTATCAAAAAATATTACCCAGTGTAAGAGGCATTAGAGGGTTACAGGCCCTCCAGGATGTAAAATCCAATCTTACATTGAAGATATCACGGACATCTTAGAGAGATGTCGACAGTTAAACTCTTCTGCTGCAGCCTTTCAGTGAAGAATATCCTGAGGGGAGCTGTTTTACATTTTTAACTCAGCATGAGGGATGGATGCCAGGGGAAGCATTTTCAAAAAAATCAATTGGTGTGTGTTTCTTTTAGTCTTGCAATAGAGGTACAAAGAAGAAAAACATCTTTGTGTTAGGGTAGCTGTCTTCTTTTAAGTTCGTCTTTATAAGAACCACAGTGTTTTTTTTTTGTTTGTTTTTTTACCTCTACACCCTTTGAAAATATAAAAATGAATGTCTGGTTGACTGGCTTTCTTTTGAGCCAAAAAGAAACTCAGGGACAAAGAAGTACATTATTTAAGCTACCCATATGTTTTTTGGGGACTTCTAATTAACTCAGCATGAAACCATCTTGACTAACTGTGCTTGGTTGCCCATGAGTACGGGCAGTGCTCCTGAGACTCCTTTGCTTTGTAAATGGAGCTTGCATAATAACGTCGGAGTCAGTGGTGGCTTTCCCCCACTGCGGCTTCACAGCTGCAGTCCCCCTCTTTTAAGAGCTGACTAAGTTGAGTCCTTAATGGTAAGAGTAATGTGTGTGTGCCTTGTCTCAAGGTCTGGCGCCTCTGGGGAGGCTGTTACTGAACGCTGAGCAGATGTAATGGCTGTAAATGCCTCTGGAGCAACATCTGGAAGTGACAGTAGACCAAGAGGAGCTTTATGGGAGGCTGGGGAGTGGTCCGGAGACAAGCGGCAGGTATTATGTGACATAAAAGGAGCTAAATGGATAGAAAGATGATTGACCGGATGGATGTAGGGAAGAATTATCATCCCTGATGGATGGATGTAGGGATGAATAATAGGAAGGATGCATGGACAGATAGAAAATGGATGGATGATTGAATGATGGGTGGTTGAAAAAATGGATGGATCAATTTACCGTGGGATGGTTGATGGATTGATGGATGTAAAATTGATGGATGGATGGATGGATGGGCGGATGTAAAATTGATGTAAAATTGATGTATGGATGTATGGAAAACTGAAGGATGGATGGATTGATGGATGTAAAATTGATGGTTGGATGGGTGGATTTATGGATGTATGGATGGAAAACTGAAGGATGGATGGATGGGCGGATGTAAAATTGATGGTTGGATGAATGGATTTATGGATGTATGGATGGATGGAAAACTGAAGATGGATGAATGGATTTATGGATGAATGGATGGATGGAAAACTGAAGATGGATGAATGGATGGATGGAAAACTGAAGATGGATGGGTGTATGGATGGAAAACTGAAGATGGATGAATGGATGGATGGAAAACTGAAGGATGGATGGAAAACTGAAGGATGGATGGATGGATGGATGGATGACAAATGAAAGTTAAAAAGCTGCAGATTTGAAAGATGATGGTGTTGAATGGAGAACACATTTCCTCCAGGTCTCAGTCGTTAAAAACTGTTTAATCTAGGTCAGAGACAGAAAGCTGCTGTATTGAGTAGAGTCTTGTTGGCCAAACTAAAGTAAAAATCTAATACATTTACATCAGTCAATATAGATGATACATTTTTTATTAAACAAGAATATCAAAAACATACTGTTAGGTTTGGCTGTAGGTGAAAAACAAAACAAGATTGCAGGATTTAATATACTTCAAGAAGCCTTTTTTTTCTTCTTACTTTTGATTAAAACAAAAATATATTCAATATTTGATCAAATCCAGTAGCCAAAATCTGATCAGCTTACTACTGAACAACATCCCCCTGATAAACGTATCCTTACTGGATACCCTGTGTGTGATTTCCATGTGTTATCAAAAGGTACGATTGGAAACTGGTATTTGAACAGTATATACAGCGTTTTGATGCTTTTGCATGACCATTTGTATTGCTTGTTTGCATCCAAATACTAAGCAGCTTTTTTTCTCCCCCTATATCACCACAATGTGCGCAGGCTAGTTGTCTGACTTGTTCATACTTTCGGACTTCAGCGCCTACCATCCACCTTCACTGCTGCTGCCTATAATTGGTCATCTGTATAAAAAAAAAAAACTGGTTGCAAACATTTTGTTTTTAGTTTACTTTTACAGAGTTGTCCAGTTCAACTTTGTATTTTGTTTAATAAATATTTAGGTTGTTTTTGCTTTGAGGGTTGCAGAGAAGCCATTAAAAAGTTTTATTCTGAGTACTGTCTTAAAGAGCAGTTTTATATTACCAGTCTTAATATTAATGCCGTTTGAAAATAGCACCACATTTCTTGTAGACTATACTTTCATGCCAAAGAACCGAGAAAATTGGATTATCAAACAGGAGGACAGGCCAACACTGTCAAAGATAAACTCTTAATGTTGCTTGTCCATGACTAATGTAACTAATAAAGTCCACATTGCACAACTCAGTTGAATATATTACACTACATCAGGTATTTTAATGAATTGCCCCAAAAACAAATACTCTGCACTTTCTATTGAACTGTAAAATCAGGTGTATTATAAATCTGGGACCAGAAGTTTGTGTTTGCATACCTTGATATATGATCATTGGTATCCATGCATAGATATACTATTTCCATATCAAATATGTGTGCTTCTATTAGGTATTGTAATATTTTATCCCACCACTATGGCAAACATGGTGCACACTATTATAAGCCTGTTAGTGTTGCCATTTTAAACATGTTAGCATTCTAACATGAGCATTTAGTTTGAAGGAAAGCTGTGTATTCAAACATGCTTACACAGCTGCTAGCATGGCTATAGAGTCTTGTTTCACTGGTATTTTTTTCACTTCCATCTTTCTACAATTTTAGAAAAACTTTGAGCGATGTTAGAACCAAGCAACCTTCATGCTATTATGCCGTTATATATATCTTGATGATGTGAATATATTTACTACTATCTCATGCCAAAGCCGACCTGTTTAAAGCCTTATAGAAGTGATAGTCTCCTTTTATGTTTCCTAAAGATATTATAAAAGTTACTATATGTATGTAAACTTAGAGGAACAGAGCCACAGTAAGTGTTTGTGAATGATTGGATGACTTGAGGATTTCTGTGTGTATATAAGAAGATTAATGGTTGGACTTTGGATGGATCAAATGATTGGAAAAAGTTGTCTCCTCACCAGGGCGAACTCGTGCGAGACCCTCCCGTCTGGGGGAAGCTTGGCCCCAAATCCGAGCGCAGGAAACAACTTGTCGCTGTCGTAGTCCTGGATAATCTCTCCCACCGCCCGCAGTGCCATGGCGTAGTCATTCAGCTGGTACGGGCTCATGTAATGGAGCGAGGTGGGCTGGGACGGGTTGCCTGAGACCCGGATGGTTCAACACAATATAACACACATCAGCATCAAACTGTAATTATGCCCGCTCCCCCTGGGCTGTGAGTCATATTAGATACAAAAAAAAAGGAGGGGAGTGGGTGGAAGGGGGGTTAAAATGCAGACTGGAGTCTTAGTTACACAAACATTTCTCCAAGGCACAGCTTCATCAGAGGCAGAAATATTCTCACTGGATGCCTCAAACCTCAGAGGGTAGCGTGAGGAAGCACAATTTTTTTTATAGGATAGCTTAGTAATACGAAGCCACTTTTGCAATTTGTCTGCTACCCTGATAAGAAAATGAGCTACAGAGACCTGCTGAGCCTAAGAGATCCTCTCAGTCATAAATGAGGAAATCAGAAAACGTGATTGTTGTCCAATTTAAACTTCTGAATTTGCACTTAAAAAATATTTCTCTGTCTAAAAAGAAGCAAGCTGAATTTGAATTTGTCATGTTGGTATTTTTGGACCACAAGGAAAAGACCAGAACCATATTTGGTCTCCGAGGTCTGAGTACTGGGCTGTGAGGGGGATTCCTTGGTTTTTACAGCCAACCTCAAGTGGACACTAAATAGACTGTCGTTTTTTTCAATATTGGCTTCAGTTTTCTTGATTTTCCCCTCAATCTCTGAAAGTCTTGGTCTGGATACATGCTTGTCATGGCTTGGTCTTGATTTTGGGTATCACCACTACAACTCTAGCTCCTGACCTACTTGAGGTTTTTTTTTAACTGATTTTGAGATGAAAACTCCTTCCAGGGTGACGATTTCCACAAACTCAGTTTAAGGTGTTTATGTGTTTGAAATGAAATTAGTGCGATAACCAAACTAGTGCTCCCACTATGTTGACGAGCAGAGTCGCCTGAATGCATAACTTTGAAAAATGAAATGGTCATTGCAGAGGAATGGCGAGAACATTTTAGCATGTCTAGGACATCGTTTTTGACTTGGCATGGCCATGTCAAAAACTCCTCACCGAGTCTTATCTCCTCACCTCCCTGAGGAGATAAGACTCGCAGACTCCCTCAATTCTTTTAAATCCCTTCTTAAAACATACTTTTATAGACTTGCTTTTATGTGATGTCGTCTTCTTAATGTCTTCTCTTACTGGTTTTACTATTTTTATCTTCTTCTACTTCTTACTGTCTTTTATTTATGGTCTTATCTCGTATTTATGCTCATATCTTAATCTCCTCTTGTGTTTTAACTTGGTAATTTCTTATCTTACTTACTTTGTCTATTTATGTTTCGTATTTATAGTTAATTTTTATTTTTATTAATATTATAGTTTTGGGTTTTTTGATCCTTTAACCACTTGTTTTTATTTCTTTTACTGCGCTTACCTTCTCATTGCTTTTTATTTGCTTTTATCTCTTAGTTTCTTACATCTTTTTAAATCTTTGGTCCTCTTGGTCTCAGCTCATGTTGGGTTCTTGTGTTCCTGGGTTCTTATGATGGTTCTTATGATGGTTGGGTTATATATGTCTGGTTGTGTATCGTGCACTTTGGGTTCTTTTCTGTTGAATTGTTTTTAATTATTTTTGGTATTTTGCATCTGTTATATTCTTACTGTTGTTAATGTTTTTCTGTGTTTGGTTTAGTTTGCTTTGTTCTTGCTGTTTGTCAAAGCACTTTGTAAACCTGTGTTTTTAAAAGGTGCTATATAAATAAAGTTATTATTATTATTATTATTATTATGACAGCTGTAACTGCATTTTTGGACGTAGACGTTTTTGAGAATTTAGCGCGTGTCTACGGGATTCTTTTTGGAAAACCTCCATTAAAAGAAAAATACCTGTCAACGTGTGGACTAGACATTAATATAAGTTTATTTTCAACATCAATGCAAGACCCAACTCAACTATGTTTCAGTTTACATGGAAGTACTTTTACACATTCATATTTAGTTTGTAGCATTCAGACCTGAGACCGTTTGTACTTTCTGTTGACAGGAAAGTCTAATAATGGATGAAAAGTATGTAGTTTTGTTTTCTAAAAATGCCTCGGCCAATTCTTTCACCGGCTGGGAACGTATCCAATGTTCTGAAGGAGGAATACATTTTTTTAATTTTATTCTTTTAATTGTTTTCACCTGAAGATTATCACATATTTGGTCCCCGTGTGAGAGATTCAAAGCACCCAATGGTGTGTGAGGCAATGAAGAAAATCAAACCAAAGCTCCCATTTTCATCATAATGAAGGGATATGTAACCCAGTGCAACAATGCGCTCAATTGATGTTTTCCTAACAGTTGTTATGGACAACAATGGAGCTCTATGGCACAGAGGGAAAAAAAAGGCATTTGGATCAGTAGTTTGTTGGTTTAATCAGGACTTATGTTTTTAAGATGCAAAACATGTCAACAGGTTGCTTTACATTATATTAAATAGATGAAATAAAATAGTGTTATACATATTTTATATTCTGTCTCAACTTCTGTTAATAATCATGCAAATATGAGCAAGTGGGGCTCAAAGACAAACTTCAGACATGATGTAATTACATGCATAATATCACTATTAGTTCACCCACTCTCAGAGACGGGAATGTGGGAAACTGATTTGATGGCAGTAATGAAAGCCATCCATTTCTTCCTGTGTCTCCACAATTGTGTTACAAACATGAACTTACTGAATCATCTCTAACTGAAATGAGAACATCGCTCATTTGTGACAAAGTCTACACCGCCGAATTGCTCGTTTTGTTTGTTTTGGTGACCGTCAATTATGTTCCCTGACAAATGTACAGCTGTTTACCTGTGGGGCTTCATAAACACTGACTACATTTGGAAATTTAATTTGAAGAAACGTGGGTGTGGGCACATTGCGGTCTACACTGAGGCAACAACTGAACATCATGTGGTTAATGAGAAACATCAATCTGAGATCAGATGTTTCAAGAGACAGATGGCGTTCGAATAAACGTCCAACTTTTTACTTGTTTTTTTTTTTTTTGTCTCTAGCTCAGCAAAAACTGATCATTAGAAAGAGGGAATTAAAACTGACTGATAAGAAATCCCTTTAGTCCTCGCGTCAAATCAAGATCTGAGTATTAACCACCAAAGTTTTATCTGTTCGACACACTTTAAGGGATTTAATTGATAGGAGCAAAGGCTTAAAAACACTCACCATTTGATGCTGTGAAATCAATTGCCACCGTGAAATTAATCTGAGTCCTACAGGAGAAAATAAATCAAGTCAGGACTAACATGGAATCATCAATCAAGCCACATTATACCACAGCATGTTGCAAAGCATGCAGCAGCGAGCAATTAAGCAGCGGGTTATCAGCAGCTGTCTGTCCTAATATTGAAGCTAATGGTGCAGTTCTCCTCTGTGCAGAGTCTAACACTAACTACGAGTGACTCTGGATCTCAACGCTGCCGCCGTTCACTGTTAACTTACCCGCCTCTGATGTAGTCCAGGAAGGAGAGCTCGGTGTCCACCAGGCAGGACAGGAGGGTGACCTGCCAGACAGCAAAGTCTTATTAAGGTGGAATGATACAGTTTTGAGTTGCGATGGTTAGAATAGTGGTGCTGATAGCGTTGTTAGATCAGATCTGTGTCTTCTCTTAAACGCTCTTTTGAAACAAACAGGTTGAGACGTTTTGATGTGGTGTTGTTGTCAGACACAATCCTCTACCTTTCTGAGATCTCTGTCACTTTTTGTTAAAACTATAAACAAAACTGTTGTGTACAAGACAGCACAGTTAAGTTGAAGACACATCAACAAATCCAATAACCACTGAATAACTATTAGGGAGAACACAAAGGGCCCTTCAAAATAAGAGCAGCTTCAGTGTCTAAATAATAAAACATCAGGGAAAGCTGGAGAAGATGTCGCCACTCACCGTTCCTGAGTTTTGGTATTTTTTCTTCTTCTTTCCTTTTTTCTTTGGATTTAGCACCTGTGGAGAAAATGAAACACGACCATGAATCCTGTTTGTTGTGTCTGAGCACAAAGTGGCAGCAAGAGTTTCTGACTCATGTCATTTTATGGGTTCAGTAGAACTCGACTCGTTTCAGAAGTCACAGAGAGAGAGGGAGAGAGAGAGAGAGCGTGAGAGAGAGAGAGCATGAAATAAAGAAACGTTTCAAGAAATATCAACATTACAGGGAAAGTACAAAAAAGTTGTTAGCGCAGCATTCTTGAACAAAAAACAAAAATGATTGCTAAGGATCCTTTACAAAGGATACTCATCTCTAAATTGATCATGTCTTATTCATGATGTTCGCCCTGGTTATGGAGATATTAAGACGCTGTGCTTTCTTTGATTTAAGTATTTTAAGAACGAGTGGCAGCAGTATTAGATTCACAGTTCATCATAGTACGAAATGTGTCTAATGTAGGGTGTTGAATTTTGATTTAGCAGTGCTATTTGAATAGTTTAAAGGCAGAATGTGCAACATTTTACACATAAATAAAACAGACATCAAGTACCGGTATGTATTTCCTCTGTAAATATCTCTGTGAGTCATGACTGTCTACAATGAGTGAGACAGGCAAGTCGCTGTGATGCTGTCTGAGCCGTATCTACAGCGTGTTTAAATGGACGGGGCGGCCGGCCGGCTCATACACTTGCGTATAAAAAATGTTTAATTGAGGGACTAGAGAAAGGAAGAATAACATACTGTACTCACTGCTTTCATTGAAAGTCACATAAGCGCTACCATTAGCCTGCTATCACAACAATGCAGCTCGAGACAGGGACCTTTTTGTCCGCCCCTTGAGCTTAGTGCTCAATGCTTAATTATGGTGCGTTCCAATTTGATAACTCCTTTGTGCAAACATGAGTGGAGAGAGGTTGGAGGTGTATCGCTGGAGGAGAGCGGAGGCTTCAGATTAGCGGAGGTGTCGTCAAACAGCAACTTGTTTTGGTTTAATGCTGGTGCTCAAGAGCGAAATCCACTGGATCAAAAAGTCACTCATTCTTCCTCTAAATCTAGGGTATAAGGACATAACATATTTTCAAACACAAAGGTGTGTTTTTTTTTATAAGCCTGCATGCTCCTTCTGTTTTTATTTCTTTAGAGTTCTTCTAAATAAAACATTTTATAACAACTGTAGTAATATTGCATTATAACAGTTGCAACCCAGTTTGTACGCTTCACACTTTTTAAAATTATCAGAGCCAGATTTGATTCAATGTCACACACTCCTTTAATGCTTGCTTTAAATCTGAGCCTCAGGTGTTTCATGTCAAACATCTGGATTTAATCCAGCACAGAGCAGAGTCAGAGAAATGCAGAGACAGCATGCAGGCTGATGGGCTGATATTACACGTTTGGAGAGAGAGCGAGCACCCTGTCTTCCTGACTGCACACTTAGTGATTCAATTTGTGCTCCATAAGCACCTTTGCTGAGTCTTGACCTTTAGTGGTTTATGGTTTGCGCACATGCGGCTGGTGTCGAAGTTAATAGCCCGCTCACTGAGCTGCATGTGAGCGTTAGAAGAAGAGTCAAAAGTCGGTCTTTGAGGAAACGGCCCTCGCTCGAACACATATACTGTGTGCCATTATGTATTCCAACCAGGGCGTAACCTCCTGTTATAAAGTCAGCTTATGACTGCTGACGCGTTCCTCCGCATGTGCAATGCAAGTATAGTGACTGTAACTGAAATATAGACCAGAGAGAGAAGTTTTTACATTTAATACTTTTTGTATAGTCCCTTAAAATCAATGAAATAACGGCTGAATAAGTATGAGGATGGGGTGCACTCCCAATAGAAACACAGCACCCAAATTGGATAAAACGGGTTCACCTTGAGGATTGATCTCTGAAATGTTTGCTGTGCTCAGGAACTAATTATATTTCAAATTGAGTATGTGTCTCAATTTTAAATTAGCAGATCTATGTCATTTACTGTAACATAAATCAACATTGGTATATCTACAAACAATTCATTAGTCCACTGCCAAGCTCTGGTGTACGCGTTTGTCTAGTTTTGCCGCTCGTTATCCGTTTTTAAGACCCAGAGATGAAGAAGACACAGGAGACATGAGGTGTACCATCGGAGGAGAAGAGAGAGAGGAGTTGTGTTCACATAATTGGGAAAAACTGCTTTCTCCTGACACCTCCTCTGTTATGTTTTGTCTTCTCGGCTGTTTTTCAATTTTTATTATCCTGAGCTCATGGATACCCCCGCACTGTGTGGGCAGCACTATGCCAAAAGTCTGCCAACAAGCAGTGAGCCCAGCCTTTGATTGTGCTGCAATTACAGATGGAGCAGATTCTAATAATGTGTGTTTTTCTCGAGATGTGAGGAGGGCATATATGAAGAGAAAGAACTTTATAAAAGTTGTGCTTTAAATATCCACGTTCAGAGGTTACACCAGGCCAGCTGCAGAAACACTGTTTGTGTCACTGGGTGGTTTAATAAGGAAGCTGTTAGGTGGGGGTTGTTTCTGTTTGTATAAATCCAATGAAGAAATCGTGAAACAGACTGGAGATTATAACACCGTTTAATCGGCCGAGGTCAGACAACTTCATCAAACAAGCACGCTTCCAAATCACTTGACTGACAAAGTGCTGACAAAGTAACAGTGTTCACAGTGCTGCTTATATTCTGTCAAAAAGGTGCAACCCACAAATTCCTTTCCATTTGGGTACATCACCATAAAACAATAAAGATGACATGACACTGATTTGTATACGTAACAACTGTAGACTCTCTGTCTAGCAAACAGTTGCTGACAACATATGCTTGGCTCCTATCCAAACATAGATCTGCTACTACTTAGGTGCTTCACTCATATAAGTTTACAGCTTCAGACACCTAAAAGTAGGAGTGTTAACAGGTGGTAGGCAGACTTGATTAATACATTTCACGAAGTTACAAGATTAATGAATTTCATGAAAATTCGTACTAACAGAAGCGTTGGCAAAGGAAAAAAAAAAGCAAAGGTGGGATAAGATATTTTGTAAACTGTAAAATCTGGAATAAAACTTGCACCGGTTTATAAGACGCAGTCTGTTTTTGAAGGTCTCCCAGAGAGAAAAAAAAAGGTTTAAAATGGAGCTCAGCGTAAGTTCAAGCAGGACGACTGGTTTCATTCAATTTCTTCATTCAGCTTAGCCCCTCCCTCTCTACTAATATCAGCACAGTGTGAGTCTACAAGAAAGCTTCCAGCCCTCCTATTAACTCAACTCTCAAGAATTCACATTGTGCAGTTATAAAGCTCAGAGGACACGGCTTTGTGTCATTTCTATGTTACTTAGATAAGATAAAAAGAAAGAGTTTGTCTTACAGTTGTTACCTGCACCTCTCCTCGATCCGAGCTGTGTTTCACTCTTTCAGTTAACAAGGACTTTAGATGGCAAATGAAATATTTTCTGAAATAACAGCTCTCTGAAAACAAGGACTTTTAGTTTAAGGTCATAAAGGTAAGGGCCCAAGGATAAAAAAAAATCCTTTAAGGTAAGGAAGTATGGGACCCCAGTTAGGGCTGTGCTAAAAAAATCAACATGGCAATATATCATCATGTGCTCCTTGCAAATACATGTATCCATGCAGATGTTACAGAATCGATACGGCTGCAAAGCTGTCAGTTTGTTGTTTTGTAATAAATGTAAGGTGTTGTTTGAGTATCTGATTTTTACCTCGTAGATGTGGAACTGTGATTGGCTTCTGGACATTTCTCTGTAGCTGGTGCTGAACTCTCCGATAAAGTCGTGGCTGTAAAACAAAGACACAGTTCAGATTTCCTTACAGCTGAGAATAACCCCCTCTGTAATGATGCTGTGTCATTAAAAGCTCAGAAGCCCATAAAATGGTTAAAAGAATAAGGTGCTTGCTTAAGGACAAAAGATTTTTTAATGTCTTTGTAGTGCAGTAAAGTATTCTTCAAAGTGCAGGGAAAATCAGGGGGAGCACTAACAAGCTCCTTGGCAACCGGAGGCGTGGGTGTAGCAACCAATTTCATAATTTCATGGATATAATCAACGTGGTTGGACTCGGGGTCAGAAATAAATCGGGGCTCAGGGCCAAATGTCCTTGAAATGTGAACAAAAAGTCTTGTGAAAATAACGAGGCGGGGGGGCAAACGATGGCCCTGAATGCTGGGAATTCACTAGCTTTGACAGTCTTTATTCCCCAGCTGACAATATTAAGTAATCTGTCAAGAGACTCTCCGAGCAGTATTAACAGCTAATATGATTTTAAAGCAGCGGGGAGTGATGTGAAATGTAGCACTCTATGCTTATATTCTACCAAACTAGTACGGAGACAAACAAGAGGGGGAGCAAGGGCAGACATTTCTGAGAGGGATTTGTGACAATAATCCCCAAAGTGCTTCCCTAGTTTGCACATTATGCTCTTAAAGGGATAATATGTAGAATTTTATTAGAATGTTTACATTCAAATATCTAAATTAATAAAAATTGAATAAACCTACTGGATGTTGTATATTTTTGGTTGAGTACTTACATTACCTCAAATATTTCCAACAGTTATCAAAGCCAGAGAAATCAGTCATTTTATAGTTGGAAAGGGACGTGTCTTGTTGTGGCGGCCCTCCTGATAAGCCGCCATGACAGAGACAACATGTTTATCGTTACCATGGAAACGCTGGATGTTGGGTCAAAGAACGCTGCATAAGGAAGCGGGAGCTGTTACTGAAAGCTGCCGCACTGTTGCTGTTTGTGCTGCTTTGTTAAAAACGCCATGTAAATTATACTTGTGTATATTTTCTTCCTCAGGTCGGTCTCGCCCGTTCATCTTCACGATGGTCTAAGCAGGATTAGTTTTCATCGGGGGGATTGATTGAGAGCCCCCTGGCAGAGTAATTGACAAACTGTGTGTTTAAATGTTCAGAGTTTTAATGTTTTGGGAGCATATCAGTGGGATCAGGTAAAAAATGAATCTTTTAATTTAAAAATGGCATGAAGACATTATTAAAGAAACTGTAGTGCAGAAAAAGTAGAAGCATCGTTCGCTCACCCTCCATCTCTGTCCCAGTCGTACACCTCCACCTTAATGCTCCTACAGGAAAGGACGAAAGGGACGAAAGGAGAGAAAATCCCATTAAAAACCAATTAGCATCCATTAGATTTACAGTCTTTCTGCTTAAAAGGCTGGAAACTGGTCCGTGGAAGGCTGGCGTCTTAAGTGGTCAGGCCTACGTAATGTGAGAGGAGAGTCAGTGAGTATTCATTTGAAGGTCGTTGTTAGAACAACCTGGTGTAACCCAAGGAAATACAAATAAGAGCTACCTGTGTGTGAATCGATGGTATATGCTCCTTTAGGAGTAGGGTTGCCACCCGTCCTGTAAAATACGGAATCGTCCCGTATTTTACACTTTGATATTGTGTCCCGTTTTGAATTAAACGCGGTTTGTCCCGTATTTCCAAGATGCCTTGAACTCAGCATCATTCCGCCCACATTCAGCCGGCTAGTTCCCGCCCCCTCAGAGTGTCCGTTGGTTTGTTTGGTTCTTTTTTGGCATGAGCAATGAGAGCTCTTTAGTGATTGGGTGAGAGAAAGTCATACGAGTCAGAAGGAAACATGTCTGCAGCTGCCTCTGATACCCGCACCGTGCACCATTGAAACATAATCGGATTCAGAAATACAGACGTGAGTAGAAAGTAATGCCTGGCTTGACAATGTCAGTGAAAATGAAGATCATTTAAAGAAAACTATTGTAGGCCTACTTAATATATTTTTTCCGATGTTTATAGATAGGTTATTCCAGTATAGTTTGGACATCTACTCCTCCCCTCTATGTTACAGCAGTGTTAAAAGCACTTCAATAATACTCTGTTCATGAATCAATGTTAAGTGAATAACTTTATTTAAAGTTTAAGTTAAGTTGTAAATTAAATAGGCCTAGCTAGTAGTAAGAAGTAAAGTAATCTGCTGAAGTCCTGTTAGGTGCATTTAATTGTGCATACATTACTGTATCTGCCTTTACACTTACGTTTTTTGTTTGTAAATTATTTTGGAAAAAAAGTGTTAAAGGTCCCATATTATGCTTTTTCTGGTTTAATATGCCCTTTAGTGTGTTTTCCAAATGCGGCTTCTCCTACGTCCTCCTGTTAGCTGTAGCATTACCCGCATGTAACGCTCGGTTCTAGCCCCCCTCGATAAAAATTTGTCAGTGCAACGTCATTGTCAGTGTGAGATCACTGATCTAAGCCCATTGGCTCGTTGTGGCAAGCCCTGCAGCTCATGTTGAAATTTCCGAGACACATACTGAGCAACTGACCAATAACGACGTGGGGTCTAACAGTGTGGGCTCAACAGAGTGTAGCGAACGGACTCAGAGCGTAGAGGGAGCAAGGAGGAGCAGTACATGAAAACAGACACTTTTTTCGGACTTCAGCTATTGTGAATGTACAAAAGTAGGTACATGGATTAAATATACGAACCCCAAAAAGGGCATAATATGGGCTCTTTAATAAAGCATGATGTCATACGACAAAGTATGACTCTTAATACTTCATTAAAACAACGTTTTAAATCATGATATACCACCACTGGTGCCCCACACCACCGTTGGGCCAGTGGTGGTCAGGCCCCTACTGAGTTGCACCCCGCTGTGGGGTGTCCTTTATTTTTCTGCTTGGAAGGTGGCAACCCTATTAAAGGAGTTCATATGATATCATCCTCGTTTTAATAAAATCCTTGTTTATTCACGAAAACGCGGGAAAAGAACCACACTGCCCACCATCACAGTGCCACAGCGACTCGCTGTTACTATGGCAATGCTTCCTGCCCCTCTGCGCTGTATACAAACGGATAGTTTCGATGCTAGGCTAGCTAGTTAGTTAGCTAACAATTTTTTTTTTACTAATAACCTTGTATCTTGCCTCTTTTCTTTGTACCTTGGCACCATTGCAAATTAGGGTTTTCCGAGGATTTAAATAAAATAAATGATGATATAGATATATGATAAAATAGTTTTAACATTACATTAATAACATTATCAGGGAAACGTTTATGTTTGTGGGATTCCTTCAGTCTTCAACTGTACCTGTCGTAGTCTCCGTTACACAGCGCTCTGACAGGAATTTTAAATGCCTGCCACACCGGATCCAGAGTGTTCTTCACCACTTCTGTCTTGTGGCAGATGGTAAACCTGTCAGAAATACAAAAGCTGTTAGCAGGTGCTACATCTACTTTCAACACCAGTCATCCACAATTGAAATACAATATAGTTTAACAATAAACAAGGAAGAATAAAAGTCTTCAATGAAAAAGCAGAACAGCTTTTTTTTTATCCATCTCAGCAGGCTGAATGCTTTGTCAGTATCTGTATCTGTCTTGATTGACAGCTGGTAGCAGGCTGCAGAAAAGCTGGTCATCCCAGCATTAGGTCTGTGAAGCTTAGTGGCATTTTTACAACGTAGTGAATAACTGTAGCTGGTCAGCTTTGCTAGCTAGCTTTGCTGAGTTACCGCTAAGTAGCCTCAAACTGTTCAGAGAGCTTTCTCTTCCTTCCCCTTCCTATTCCTTACACTCTCTGATGACCGTCCTGTGGTATTTGGTCATTGCAAGTTATTGAAAAAAGGAAAGAAAGCCCCCAAAATGTAAAAACTTGCAACTGGTCACTGAGCTATGTCTTACAATTGTACTTACAATTCAAGTCATTTATTGCTTTCACTCGGCTTTTGACATATGAGTCCCCACAGAGTTGTTCTAGTACTGATCAAATAATCTTTGGTGCAAGGCTAAAACATCTAATTCTCAATGGTCAAGGCGTCCTGGCGATGTAGCGGAGGGGGCTGATACATCAGCAGCACAGAGAGCAGTTTAGATCCAGTTCAAAGCTACACCGAGTTCATTTGTATTCATTTTTATTCTTTCTGAATCAAAGTCAAGTGAGATAAAAATCTACCGGTCACTTTGGCCAGAGTCAATTGTGATGAGATTCTGCAGATAAAGCTTCATCTGGATGCAAAACATGATGATTATTTGAGAATGTTCAGCACCTTGGTCAGCTTCTGTTGTTTTAAAATCAGCTTTATGAAAACATTTGGATTGAATTAAGAAGAAGAAGAAGAAGTTGGCATTGTCCTTCCTGTTTACTGCACTGCAGCCTGTTATTTGTTAAGACAAGACAGCTATGTATAAATGTGGTGAGACTGCTCTGTACACGCTGATGGACCTTGTCTCTTTGTTATCAAAGGTAGTTTTTATATTTAAGAGCTTTCCATAAAGCATGATCTTTGGCTAAAATAACCACTTCCTGCTCTTTTTCTGTGTGGCACCTAGTCTGGCTCTTTGTACGCGTGGCGTGCGGCTGTTAAACCCTGCGGCTGAACATTTAGGCTGCTTCACTAAATACCCAGCTGCACAAAGAGAGAAAGTGTGTCTCCTCTAAGACGCTGAAGTCGACCTGAATAAAAGCATCTGCGGGGCAAAAGAAACTGCGACCCCGGCATACAGTCTTCACTTAACTCAATCTTATCCATCCTTTCTCCCTTTATTTTCCTCTTGTCAGCTCCGATCTATTATCTCTGCTCATCCCTCCTCCTGCCGCTTTCTCCTGTTAGCGGCTGGACGCCATAAGTCACATATACAGCACAGAGAATTATGTAACATCACATAGGCAGTTTAGACCTTATATCCTCTGTATGGAAGCTTTTTGGAGCATGAAAAAAAAAAACACTCACACTCAGACATATTTACATGCTGTGTACATGTGTTTTGGTTTCAGCTTGAGATGGCTGCTTCTGATAATTCAGCAAATTGACGTCCAAATAAACCACGGGCAAGCAGCTTGTCAACTTACGATCCGTCTTCGTTACTGCGGTAAAAGACGAGGAAGGGATCCGATTTGCCAAAGAAATCCTTCTTGTCCAGCTTGTTGCCACAAAACTGCAGCATCACCGACTCCTGAAAAACAAACATCAGAGGAGAAAAGTGAACAAAAAAACGCATCGGAAAGAAACAGACTCAGTGCGCAAAGGCCTTTAAGCTGGGTATTGGACAGGGCCTCAGGATGTGATACATATTACGATACATTTTTAATGTTGTTATGTGTTCAGTGAGTTTTTCTGTAACAGCTGTAAAAAAAGGAAAATAAATGTTTCAGTGCACAGGAGGTTTATTTGTTGTTGCTGTGGTATTTTTTTAAGATTTAATTTGGGCCTCTTTATGTCTTAATCTCAGAGATATGACAGTTGAGCGTATTGAATCGAAGTTGAAAATTCTGTGGTCATGACAACCGTAGAGCTGAACATGGCCGCTGCGTGTCACCTGCCTGTGCTCGAGGTAGACGCTCAGTTAGGCGAGGCGGCTTTTGAGTGAATTTCTTTTGAATTCTTTATTATAATTGAAAGGTAAGACGGGAACAATATAACATATATTTATATGAAAAGGATAGTGCATGTTGTTCCTGTCGTTTGTCCTTTCTGACTTCTCACTTTCCAGCAAAACAAAGTAGAAATAAAGATTATTGGGCTTAATTTTATCTTGACATAACTGTTACACTTGTAAATTAGCTTTGGTGCTTTTTTCATTACCTTTTCTTCTTCTGGGTTTTAATACAAACCATCAGTAGGTTTCTACCACACACACACATGCTTTTATGTTACTTGTACCGTGTTTGTTTTCCTGTGTGTGAAATAAATAAATGAATACATTTATTTTCATGATAGCTCCTTAAATGTAAAATGCAATGATGTGCAGGGATTCCGTTTTAATTAAGTGTTTGTATTGATGCTCCTCATCTCATTGAATTCCTCTGTTCTGCTTGTTAAGTAGGCCGTTTTCTTTTGTTTCCTCGGATGTGTTTGGAAAGCACCCAGCAAAAGAGATGTCAGACTTCTGTGCCAACTTCTCTGATGACTACAATGCATACATATTGCATGAGGAGAAATGTCAGAAGAGAAATTGATGCATCTGCCTCTTGCACGATGGTTTTCTCTCCTCGTGCTGGTCGATACGTTGAATCAAAAATGACAGCTCAGAGCCATTTCTCTTTGATTTGAAGGGAAGGACACTAGAATGTGACATCCACCTCAACTGCAGATATCTTGTTTGGAGGAGGTGACGCATCTCGAGGTGGCAGAAACACACTTCAAATCAAATAGGACCCCAAATGGAAAGATGGTTTCCCAGATACTTAGTTTTAGAAAAAATTCCAAATGTCTGAGGTTTAATAGAAAGACGGATTCAAATAAGAGTCTGGCTCATAAAAATGTTACTAAAAATTGGTTTCGCTTGCATTTGTTGAAATCTTACAACATGAACAAAAGTTTTTTTTTCTTCAGAGCTGATAGAAAATAAAACTGAATCTCTGTGTGAGTGAGACTCTTATTCCTGATGAAGCTTATTGGATCTTTATAGAATGTATAAAGAATGGACAGTACATAACCTCGCCTCAAGTGGAGCTAATAAATGTAGAGCTCCCCCTTCTGACTGGCTACAGTATCGGTCATAAACCCCGCCTCCCCCATGTTGGCAGATGGGACATGGGAGTAACTTTAAAATCAAAATACAAGTTAAATGTTTTGCTGCTCAAACCCTGCTTTTGTTTTGATAGTTTAAGTGTTTATTTATATGACGTTTTTATCACAGCAGGAGATACACTTTCAGTAGCAACTTCCGCTTCCTTATGCAGCGTTCTTTGACGTAACATCCGGTGTTTCCTTGGCAGCGATAAACATGGCGGCTGCCCTGACAAGACACGTCCCGTTACAACTCTTAAATTACTGATTTCTCTTACTTTTATAACTGTTGGAAATATTTTAGGTCATTTAAGTACTGCACTTAACAAAAAACATTTTTTAACATAGGTTTAGTCCATTTTTAATGAATTTCGATATTTTAATGTACATATTGTCAGACAATTCTACATACTATTCCTTTAATTTGTTATTTGATGCTATAAAAAAGGCATACAATGGTGTGATTGACAGCTCTGTTGACTGATGTGGCTCCTGAAGAGCTGTGTGCACAGGGTTAAAAGAGAAGAGGAGTAAAGGGAACAAGACACATGAAGAACACAAACACATGACTTATTGAACTTAACATAATGGCGATCGTTTGCTTCAAACTGAGACGAGAATCTGCTCTGCTGCTGACTGTAACGACCCGGAGGATTTTTGCTGGTTTATCGATAAGTTCAATGTGTGCTTTTGTTAACAGAAGTGGCCTGACGTCAATACCACAGCACTTCCAGCCGATCACTGCTGAACAGACTCCAAATGCACAATATGTCAGCTGCTGCAGATAAAAAGTAGTTTGACTCCATCTTTGAACAACGCGAGGAGGCTAAGGCGCGCTGTCCATCTCTGCATACAGCCTACCATAACAGCAAGACAGTGATATTATATGAAGGTATACTTTAATATATGTCAGCATCAAATGATATCCCAAGCTCGTATCAAGGCAAAAAACACATTTTAATGTTTTGGTAAAAATCAGGAGCCCAAACTGTTAAATCGTGGCAGGAGGAAAAATCAATGGAGAGGAGCGCAACAAACATCACCACGGCGACGACAGCAAACGCGAAGCATGCTTGATTTGTGGCAAAAACACAAGTGCTTATACAAAAATGTCCTGTAAAACAAGCCACAATCCAAGTGACAAGGATTGGACTGAAATTGCTAACAGCTAGCCACATTTAGCTTAACCGTCTTGTTTGTGTAATCTTAAGTCTCGTTTGACCAATGACCAATTTCACGTTTTGAGTGTCGAGACTCTGGTCGTTGGTGAATGATTCCTTTAGTGTGTGTTGTGCTGAGTTGGATATCTCTAAACCTGTCATTATGTGTCGTCATGTGTGTGCCGGGCTTTAGTCAAAGGGAGAGTTGAAGTTTGTTTAATTGGTGTGAAATTGTTAACAAGTGTAGAACCTGAAGCAAAATGTTCTTATTAAAACCAGACTTGTGTCACAAAGGAATTATTTAGTAATTAAGAAAGTTTTAGGTCTAAACCAAAAGTTTTTTAATATGTTTTTTTTTTCCTTCAGATTAGTAGAGGCTTGTCACTGGTTAATTAGAGGAAAAAGTGCCTTAAATGAATCAACAGGGAAGCCAGACAGACTCTTACCCTGCAGTTGCTCAGCTCTTCTGCTCTCACTATGATGGTGCCACATTTCTTTCCCGGTATCCCACTAGAAGAAAAAAACAAAAGAAGAGAGATAGAATGGTTTTAGAGATATAATGAGGAAATCTGTTATTTAAAAACACACTTGCTCTGCGTCTTCCAAATGTGGCTCAAAATAAGTTCTAACTTACTTGAAACCCACCCAATACTGGGCGAAAGCGACTCATATCGATCACATACAATTACGTTGGGGCGGCAGTAGCTCAGTCTGTAGGGACTTGGGCTGTGAACCGGAGGGTTGCCGGTTAAATTCTCGGTGCGGACCAAATCTGGAAGTTGGTCTGGTAGCTGGAGAGGTCACTTCCTGAGCACTGCTGCTATACATTCATGAGTGTCCATTTGTTTTGGTACAAACTTTATTAATCCCTGAGGGAAATTCTGGTTTTACACGCTGTTACTGAGAGACATGCTTCTCACACACATAGGCCCAAAACATACACACATGCACAAACACAACCTTTGGACATGCATTAATGGAGAGAAGTCAGAGTGGGTCTGCTACACAGGGAGCCGGCCGGAGCTGTTGGGGGTTCAGTGCTCCTCTGCAGTGCTCAGGAAGTGACCTGGCACCTCTCCAGCCACTAAACGAACTTCTATATTTTTGTCCCCATTGGGACTTTAACAGGCATCCCTCCGGTTCCCAACCCAAGTCCCTAGAGTGAGCTACTGCTGCCCCATATGTTTGTATAAATATTTGTTATTTGCAGTGATCTGTATATAATTGGTTATATTACACTGACCTGTATATAACATTATATAACATATTGTATAAAATACTTTAGTTTTTGCAGTGTACAAAGTAAAAGTATGGTAATTCTTCTGCACATACTCCATTACTTTCAGTTTATTATTCTGCAGTACATTATACACTGTTAATTCATTCATTTATGTGTATGCAATGAACAACTGCATGAACGTTCAATAAAAGATGTACTGGACTGGACTAAATCTAACCTTTTCTAATCTCCACCCATAAGGAAAGTTTGTTCCCTGTTTTGTTTACTTTATGAAGCTTTATCCACCACACATACTGGATGCAGGAAGTTTGTTTTTTAAACAATAATAATGAAACTTTAGGAGAATGTTAATTATTCTGTGGTTAAAATGTCAGCTGATTGCAACAAGAGACCCCTGCAGACAAGCAATCAACTTTCTCGACTTTTTTCATAATTTTTCACATTTACATTCAGGGCCTGATTGTGTGTAGATAAATATTAATTAATGCTTGATGAGGACCTTCAAAAAAAAAAAAATCAACATGAAAATAACACCACATCCAGTGACATTTCAGCGCCGATGTTTGTTTACATCCTGAGCTGGCGAGGCGTAATGCTCAGCCAATAAAGCCAAGGGAGACTGACCACTAAAAATAGACTGAATGAATGCCACAAACCCCGGGCCTAATTCAGAACGACGAGGAGGAGAGATCATTTCATTTGGATAAGTGATGTTCAGTAGCAGCAGAACAACAGATAGAGAGCGAGACTAAACAACACGTGAGGAGAAACTGACGAGAAATTGATGCAAGGCCTTGATGCTCCCCGCCCGTCACCTGAGACTCACAACTGTCCTTTGATGCAAAGGGAAGAATTGAGGGATGTTAATTTATGATGCGAGCTGAGAGATCACTCAGAGAGAGGGGGCAGAGAGAGAGAGAGATGGAGAGAGAGATAAGAGAGAGAGAGAGAGAGAGAGAGAGAGAGATGGTTAGAGTCACAGAGACAGGATGGACAGAGCAAGATGGAGGAGGGGATGACAGGCTGAAAACATCCGCTAGAGGTTTCCACTGACATGGAACACTTTTTAATGTTTTAACCTTTTGAGCTCATAATCAATATTTAATGTGTTCATAATGAGGCATATATATGTATTTATGATTTATTCCAGTCTCATATGGTGTGTGTATTGAATATAAACCTGTACTGTACTAAAAACTCTATTTAATAAAATGAATGGTTTATTTTTTTTTCTGCAACATAAACGGTGCAAAACACAAATATTGTCCCTTGAGATGGTCGGATTTCATCTCAAGGAAGAGAACAGACTGTTTTTTTTTTTTTTTTGGGGGGGGGGGGGGGGGGCTTTGCAAAATGTAGGCACAGTAACTGCTTACTGTTCTGTCTACAACAGAAGGAAGGAGTTTGTTTAATAAAACGACCTCCACTCATTCTGATGTCTCAGCGTTTGATGGTTAACCCAATATCTCTATCTACTGCATTGAAGAGCTTTCTTCTAAAACAAAATAACTTTTGTGGCAAATTCGTTTTGCCTGGCATGGTCGTGAAAAGGCAGAATATCTATCTGTAATGTCAAAAGAAATTGATGTAGCTAATGAAACAATGTTGTTACAAACTCTGCCAAACTCAATATCAAACAATATTCATGATCTGTCGGGCATTAAGATTGTAAATGACGATCTTGTGAGGCATTGAATTCAACATAAGTGCGACAGTTTAAGAGAACAAAGCCTTCTCTGTGCTGTAAAACTGTTGTCTTAGTCACTGAAGTTGGTGATTTCACACAAAGACTGTGACATAATCTAACAATGGAGCATGTTGTCATCTCAGTCGTGTCTTTGTAGCTCCTTTTATTCTTGCCGTCCGCCTACACTCAACTGAGCAGAAGTGTGATACGTTTGACTTAATAATGCCTTTTTGTTTGTTTCACTCAGAGTCGGCACTGTGTAAATACACACATGCAGAGCTGTAAACTTCAAAATGCAACGGAGCATCACACAAAACATCTGAAACTATCTTCGCATATCTAAAAAAAAAAGGCTAAAAATAAAACACGCAGGTACACACACAAACACACACACACACACACACACACACACACAAAACTAACATTTCTGAGTGAATGACTGTAGGCAGAGGTGATTACATAACTCCGCGACCGTAACACATTCTTACATCATATTTCTTGTGTGTCATTCTTCAGCAGGCCCATTCAGCTTTAACCACTCGTTGATTCTGCCAGGCACACACACACACAGACACAGACACAGACACACACACACACACACATTAATACAGACAGACAGTCATAAATGTAAATGCCAGGCCTGAATAGTCCACCCTCTCTCTATCTCTATGTCTCTTTCTCTCTCTCTGCACACACACACACACACACACACACACACACACACACACACACACACACACACACACACACACACACACACACACACACACACACACACACACACACACACACACACACACACACACACACACACACACACACACTGGCTGGTAGAGTGTGTGTCAGGGGATGAGGCGAGGGTCAGACTACTGATGGCTCGATGCCCGGGAGGAAAACAAAAGCAACAACAAATTGTTCTCTTCGGAGAGCTGAAGAAGATGTTGCCGTGCTGCTCCGTGTGTTAAAATGACAGCTACAGTGCTGCTGAGATGCTAGACACACACACACAACCCTGTTTCTGTCTATGCAAAGAAGAACTGTCCATTGGGGTTTAAAGAACTGTGTTGATGTCTTTTGAAACGCTGGCTTTAGATATTATCAGACCATTAAGTGGTCAGATGTTTGGTTTTCATCATTAGCTTAAGAGATCTTCAAATTGGTCTCACTACGCTTGCAATTAACCCCCGAAGGACTCATATCAACACATCTACAGCAACAGGAGGAACAAGGCCATAACTATAATGTTTTGGGCAGATTTGAAAATCTGCACAAATTTAGAAGTGAAAGAATGAACCCTGAAAAACCAATCATGTGTGCATTAATCTTGATTGATAGTTGTTTGATAGCCTTACTGATAGTCATGATTTCTTCCTGTACATAGAAGTCCATTTTCAGGTGTGTGTGTGTGTGCGTGCGTGCGTGTGTGTGTGTGTGTGCGTGTGTGGGTACATGTGGTAGTACGCTCTTTGTGGGTGTGGAGGGAGGGTTGGGAGGCTGGTAGGTTTTAGGTTATGGAATGTGGCTATGATGTTACCTGGTTTTATCATCTCTTCATCATGTTTTGTAATGCTTAATTGTGTATTGTATTTTGTATAGTCTGTGTGTGTACCTGTAAAGGGACTGCAGATGGAATGTAGCTTATCAGCTGAATCTGGTGCAATGCATATCCTCTCATTGATTGAGATTCAGTTATATTTTTTTAAATGGTCCCTGACAAACTAAACAAACTAAACTTGGTGATTATTAGTCAATAAAACAAATTGTCAGTAGTTCAAGCAGTCGAGCCAAAAGCATCAACATCCTATCGAATCTGCTTCCAGGTCTTTCATTTTAGATTTAAAAACATTTAAGGACAACAGCTCTTTGAGTTTTAATTCATTCTGCAACAGATTCCAGGCTGAGGGTGCAGAATACCCAAAAGCTCTTTTCCCAATTTCTGTCCGAGCGTTTGGGACAGAGAGCATAAAGAGGTCCTAAGAACGCAAAGAATACTGTCCAGTACTTTTCTGCACGATAAAAAATACATAGATAGTGAGGAAGCAGAAGCAGATATATATAAAGGTGTACCCGTGTAAGAGCCTATGGGTCGCCAGAGCAGACCATCCAGCCCGAGAAAAGCAAATTCAAATGTTTATTGGTATGAAATGTAATTTGATAATTTCTCCAGGGAATAGTTGAGGCTTCAGTTTGGTTCAGGCTTCTTCAGTAAATGAGCTGGGAGCCGACCATTGACATCTTCCCTCTGGGTGAAATGTCCCTTTTCACTACACACTGTTTACCATCTCAACATGTTTACAGGCTGTCATTAGGCCCTGCTGCTGTTTAACTATTCATTTCATTCTGCTGATGGAGACAGGGTACGCTTTCATCAACATCCTCGCTCGTTTTTGCGCCTTTGCTTCTCCTCACTTCAAAGATGAACAGTTGTAAGTGATCTTAAAATAACATGCAGATTTTCAATTCACCCGACTGAATGGATCCCAACCTGAAATCAGCACACAAGCCCAAACAGCTTTAGTGCCACCTAATGATCGCGGCTCTCTGCTTAGAGCAATACCATACAAACCCAATGGTTTTTAATTATGAGTGTCTAATTAAAATAGCTGTGAGTGTGTTTGTTTGTTTTGTTGCCGTCTGTGTGCGCACAGCGAGTACTCACATCAAAGGTTTTTCCAGGCGACTCCCCAGAGATCCAACGATCTCACCTAGCGTGCCGAAAGCCTGGCCCAGGAAGTCCTGCATGTGTGAAGAACACACAAATAAACACATTAAACGCAAATACAGACAATATTAGAGGTTTCATAGCGAAAAAGGTCCTTTAATATTTGTCCACTTGGCCAATTTTTACACCGTGTAAGGCAAAAACTGCATCAACTAAGTTGTCCAATATGAAGACTCAAAGATCGAAAATAGAAGGAAATGTGAAATTCTGACGGCACCCACAAGGTCTAAAATGCTCTTCTGATTTTGCTGCAATCTAAATAGCATGTTAGCATTTGATGATACCAGAACATATTAGTCGCATGATATGCAAACAAGCTTTACTGACGCCAGCCATAAGAGGCACAGACAGTTCAAGTGCTAATTATTTTCAGTATAATCCAGTTTGTGAGAATTGAAGCAAATTTACAACAGGCATCACATCAAGATTCTCCAGCTGTTATTGCCAAACGTCAACCAGCATGTGACCTGAACAAATTCAATTAAAAAGTCTGTAAATAATATTATTGGGTTATCATAATCTGGGGTTAATGGCCAATCGACAGAAGTCCACCTCTCCAGATGTTTGGAATCAGTCTGTAGCCATTATGCTGGCTGGGGTTGAGAGAGTATGATCTTATCTGGACAACCTGCTCTTGCTGGCTTGCTTGAGAAAAAAAAAAAATGTGGAACAGATGTTGAAACTGGTATCACATCTATCCATGAAAGGATTTAGAATAATCCTGGAAAAAGAGCTGCACCCCTTCCCCTCTCAGCTTTTCATCTATTGGAACAATAGAAGAGACTAGACTAGACTGAAATGCACAAATACGTCGTCAATGTTTGTTGTGTAATTTAGACTGTGTGAAGGATTTAAGATGCATTTTAGTAATAAAAAAACAAGAAATTAAATGGTAAATGGACTTTAGCTTGTTGTCTAGGCTTCTGACTACTCAAAACTCTTTTACAATGAGTAGAGTATGATCTGCACAATGACTCATAAGCTCAGTGTGCAGAGGATCCCGCGTCCTTGTTGATCACTGTAGGGTGACCACAAGAGAGGACAAGAGAGTTTGAGCAGGAGGAGCCTTTGGCCAGCAAGAAGAGCAAAGCAGAGAGATAGAGGGGAGGGGTGTAAAAAAAATCTGTTTACAACATGCAAAGAAAGACGCTTCATGCACCAATACTGAGGCCTCTCCTACCACTTTGTGTATGCATGTGTGCATGAAGAAGCATCCATGTATATATATGTGTGTGTATGTGTGTGCGTATGCGTTTGTGTGCTTGACAGATGAGCCGTGTCGAGTCCGGCGGGCAGAAAGCTGCTCCAAAGATCTTTGCCGGTGCTGAACATTTCTCCCCCAGCCGAGGTCTTGAAACAAAAAGAGATGACAAAAAGCTCGGGCCCTTCCATAAGAAGTGTGCTGCTAGCTAGCAAACCCCAGCCCAGCGCCCGCTGCGCTCAGATATCTAAGGCCAGAGGCTGAGGCGCCTCAGATTAACAGGCTCAGTGGTGGCAGAGAGAGAAAAGAAAAAAAAAAAGGTTAGGAGGGTAACTCCAAATAAAAAAGATCACAGCTGAATTCCACAAGTCCAATGTGCTTCAAGTCCTTCTCATCACAAGACCATTAGTAAAGAGAACACACTTCTGTTCATGTAGATGTGTCTAAGAGTTGCAGCAAGTTAAAGGGGTATTACACTAATCACAAAAAATTTGACACGAAATGGAGAAAATAACTGAATAAATATTATAAATCAGCACTCAGACATAATTAGACATTTACTTCAGAAAATGTGAATTGCTGATTGCAATCAATGTCGAAGCCTAAGTTGTGCTCAAAGATGATCTGGGAGTATCCTGTGGTTCACACATTTGGGGGGGGGGGGGGGGGGGGGGGGTTCACTCTGCCTTTACATCTTCAGTTTCTTTGTAGGAAAGGTCAAAGTACCTGATAAAATGGAATATGGACAACAAATTCCCAATTTTCCTTCCATCTTTTGTATGCACTGCTTCAAAATAACAACATTTTTAAACTCCCGTGAGGACGATAAACAAGATGTCTGATGTTGTTCTGGTCAAATTATTAAAATATCACTACAATGCTATTAAACGACAAAAAAATATAAATAAACCTTTAGGTAATGTGAATATAATCCAAAACGTAATCTAACTTCTTGCATTTTATTTTTTGGATTACACCAAATGTATCAAACAGGAAGTGGTTAATGTTAGGTGGGGGTGTTTCTGCTGTCAATATTCAATGATGAAATCGTGAAACAAAGTTTCAGAACAAAACGGCTGACATGTTAACAGTGTTGCTTATATTCTGTTAGCAGGTACAGCCTACAAATTCCTTTCTATTTGGGTACACTTCTAAAAGATTAGAAAGAAGAATTACCTTGGCAACGTAAATGTCAGACATGTACATTTCTTCAACCTCAGCAAATTACATTTCCTTTTCAGCTCACATCATACACTTGTATGCTCCGATCCAAATATAGCTCTGTTGCTATGAGATGTCTTAAACATATGAACCACAGCTACAAAGAACTAAAAGAAGAATTACCTTAAGATAGTAGACGGATTTAAAATAATTCATATATCAAGCACTCATCTGCGAGCGTGACCAAAAGTTAACACTCAATAACTTTCTTAGATGTTGCTGTAGCGGTCTAGACTGTCATTTCCATCCAATCGGGAAAATGACTATTAAAGTCGAGACATGCTCATTTTAGACAATTGTAAATTGTTAATGAATGAATTAGTCAATTGTTATTTGTTTAGGGCCAATTCATAACAAATGTTATCTCAAGACACATTACAAAAGAGCGAGTTAAAGACCTCACTCTGTTATATTATCCACAAAGACCTGACATTAATAACTCTGTGTAAAGTAAAAACCTCTTCACCCCAAAAATCAAACCGGTTTCTGTGACTATACTGTATTACAGTGAGTACATATCAAGCTTTTGGATTATTTTTTACCCCTCTAAACTTTGACTATTAGATTATCCGCTTCGAGAAAGAAGATAAATTATGAAAGATGTCAGAGGTAAAAAAAGGAAAGTTCTGAGAGAGGAAATAATTATACTCTTCGAAGCGATTGTAAATTTAATAAGGGGAATGAAAGTTTGCAGTGGAATCCTGACTGCTTTCAAATAGTCATGAGGGAACACAGCCAGTAAAGTTAATTACTGTGTGCAAACAACCAAGCTATTCCCCCGCCTGGATTCCCTGTGTTGATCAAGTTTAAAATAATGAATATAAGCTTTGAAATGAGATGACTGTTTATACGAAGGAAGCGTTTTGGTGTACTCGCCCACAAAAATAAACGGATAGTAAAATAAAGAATTGTGCACAAAGCCATTAGAAGTCAGACTGAAAAAGCAACATACTTATCATCTCTATTTCGTTGAAAATGAGAGACAGTAATTATATTTACTCTATGCACTGTCTTTGCACATCTCCTGCAGTCATATCGACTTAAGGTATGCAAACCATATGGCGAGAAAAAAAAACATCTGCTGTAGTGGGAGGTAGGAAGCAACCTCAAACTCTGCCAGTGAAGCTGCCAAGAGACATACTGTACTCGTGAGCATTTTCTTTATCCTTCCAATTTTCCCGTTATTTAAAGCTGTGAGACAGGGAATGGACCGTGCCTGGACAATGGAGCCATCACTGCGTGCCAGATCTCTAATCCCACACATCCACGGCAACGACAGGACGCATCCAAGCGTCCTCAGCCTTCATGCTGAGAGTGAGTCGCTACGCTCACATTGCTCAGCGCTCTGAGTAGAAGCCCGGGGGCACAGAGGGGATGGGGCTGAGGAAAAGATCTCCGCCTGCAGTTGGCAATGAGTATAAAGCAGAGTAATAAGAACGGGGGCCGGGGGTGTTATAGACAGAACTGGAGCAGGGTGCTGCTGGAGCTTCTGTTCGAAACTGAAAGTGAAGGAGGAGGCTCTGGTGAGGGGAAATCTGATGGTACAGGTTTCTAAATCAACATGGAGGTAGAGAAAAGACTAAAACAGCATGCAGAACATTGCAATCTGAAGAAAAAACCTGCAACTGAAAAAAGAGGTGAATGCTGTTCATATGCTGGATCCTAGCTCACTAGGCCTGATGTTCAACATATGCTTATAATACGTTTCATGTATGCAATATCAATCAATCAATCTTTCCATTAGCGTAGTACTTAGCAACATTAAAGGGGACATATTATGAAAAATCCACTTTTACAGTGTTTTTGAACATATACAGTGTTTCCCCTAGGTTTACAGCGGGCCGCCCCGGTAATAATGGTAGGGGAAATACTGATATATTTGGGTAACCTGAGTGTCTACTGACCCACACAATGTGAAATAAACCCATCCAGTCCTTTGTTTGTGGTCTGCATAAGTCTTACAACACAGAGAAAAATGCTCTGTTTCAAATTTGCTCTCCTTATGATGTCACAGTGGGATTCTGGTAAAAAAAAAATACCCTTCCCTCCCCTGGTATCTCCACCCATGGACTCCACCCCTAGCCTAGAACATAACTTTTGTGCAGGTCTGACATTTTAAATCTTGCTACAGAGGAGTGATGTCTACCGGGGAAACTCAGGGGTGACTCGTTGCATTTAAAGAGACACACACACCAAAACGGAGCGTTCTGAGAGAGCTGGTTCATACAGGCTCCTCTGGTGCTTGATTCATGTTATATTTTGACCAAAGCACAGAACAGATGTTTAATTTATACCACAGGGGACTGTTTGAAAGGGTAGAAAAGGGGTATAATATGTCCTCTTTAAGCAAAGTTACAGTGGCAAGAAAAACATCCTTTAAAGATGCAGAAATCTTGGGCAAAACGAGACTCATAATGAACAGCCATCTACCGAAATTGCGCCAGACATGAAAAATGGAATGGGGGCGATGGGATAAGATGCAGGAAGAAGGATAGGTACAAACAGCGGGATGGGGGCGTTCAGGCAAGGCCGTCCACCAATGAACCTGAGGAACCTACGAGATATGAGAGCTCAGGAGCTCCTAGGATATGTATGCTGTGTTATTCTGCACAGAGTTAGCATTATGGCTCATTGATCAGCCAAAAGGTTTCATGAGGTTGAAAATACCTCAAATAGTAACTAAAACCTCTTCTATATACTCTGGCAAAAAATCATTTACAATGCATCAGAGCCTTATGGGACAATAATGATGTTTTCAAGTATTAGTAAAACCCTCAGGAGTAGGAGTTATTGTTAAAAACTTTAGTTCTTTCACTGCACAAAGCATAAAAAACACAAGGTAATTGTTCCATCTTTTACTTTATGACCACCGGGGATAATATGGACTCTGCAGAAGCATGATTATATACGACTTGTCTGGAATTAGCCCGTGTATATTCTAAAGAATTGCCTCGTAAAAAACCACACAAAAAGCTTGCAGCTCAGAGAGAGACAATGTGGTGTAAAAACCCTCTGAATACCTTTAGTATGGGTCACAAAAACCCTTATTCCTTTCTTTAGAAGAGTTTAAATGCCAACACGATTGCTTTGTCGCTGTTGTGACACTTACCTTTGACATTCTGATTCAAATCAGGCTGCTATTGTACTGGAAGGATAAACATTTGGCTGTATAACATTTCCCTGAATGCATGACTGATTGTTGTATAGCTGAGGTGAAGGAGACACTCACGTGTTTCGAGAGGTTGTCGCTCTTGCAGTCCAAATCGTACCTGCAGAGAAAAGAAGGAGAGATGACGCATCAGAGCGGGGGCCGTCCAAAAGGCTGAAAGGCTTGAGCTGCAGGTCTGAGAGTCAAAGGCTGCCGCGGAGCAAATTAGCAGGCCATGTGACAAAGGCTTCTCTCCCTCATTACATATCATTAATGCCAGGCACTTCTCCTCTAATCACGGCAAAGAAGCTATTCAGGGTTAGAGTAGGCTTGTGGTGATTGAAGCACTGAAAAGATGAATTAATCCCATTTCATGCACAAGAGTATGACAGTGACACTTCACCTCCTGCACCATATGAAAAAAAGGAATGTGTGATGATTGCATTATTCAGCATTGCAAGAACTACATGAATTGTAATACTTCAAAAGATATTAAAGACAGCATCTTCGCTCCTACAGACAGTGTCTGTGTCTAGCTATGATGTACTCAGTACCCATCTTTAGTCCATCTTTAGTCCAAAATATTCCAAAAAGCACTTTTCTGGTCTGCACTATATTGGCATCAATTAGTCTGAGGATAGCTGACAGCTAGCTTGAGCTTCACCTGACTGCAACAAAAGGGTGTAAAAGCACAGCCATAATTCAGATCTCAATCCAATAGGTCAAATGTACCCACACTGACGGTTAGGGTCTAAGTGAGTGACACGCGCACTGCACACAAGATGCTGATTTTTCACTATGTCTTGGCCTTGACTCGGTCTCGATGCCTAAATGTCTTGGTCTTAACTACGTCATAACTAGCTGAAATTAAGAAAAGTCTGACTCTAAACTCCTTTACCACACACGCGCTCTGCCTGTTTATTTTCAGGCATAATGCACTCTTACATCAATACGTCAACACAAAAACCAGGATCAGTCTTGACAGTGAGTGTTGTCGGCGTTGGTGGTCGTGCTCGTAACTTGGCTAACAACACCCTTACTGCTGCTTGCATCAGGATCCAGGGTTCTTGGAAAAGTGTGTCACCTGTCTTTAAGTACATTCTCAGTCTTAGGCTTTCCTATAGCAATGACGGTAGGAAACCTCCCTAAGGGGGCCCCATCTCACAGCACTCATTCTCGTTGCCCTGATGAATGTTGGTTGGAGGGCCCCCCCCCCCCGATGGATTTTTGCCTAGGGCCCCCAACAAGCTCTAGAATCGCCACTACCTATAGCGGTCTATATGGAGGTGCGACATTTTTAACTATTTTCTCCATCAATGAACAGAATTCTCATGAACAAGCTAACCACACGAAAGATTTCTTGTCTTTATCATGTCTTTAAAGGTCCAGTGATCTGTTATTTGTGTAAGCCATGGGGGAAGCTAAACAAAGTTTGAGAAAGAGTGTCCAAAATCATACCCTGAATCAATCAGCTGTTTTTTAACCCAGCTCCAGTACCTCAGATTAGAAATGTTTCAGCATGTCTATACAGTTTTCTATGCACTGCCATTAAGCAGGATTAGCAGCACAGTGTAACTAGAAAACCACCCTGCATATATAGTTTTTATTTGTATATAATAAAGATGTTGTGATGTGTATGTAAGCTGTTGCTTACCTATTTTCTACTTACATAATACCTATGTGTTTACGTTACTATCTTTGTTTTTTCCATGATGTCTTATAATGACATATTAATGTAAATCTGAATCTGTACATATTTCTTTCAGCCCTGTGCGTGTGTTTACGGAGAGCCGATGACAAGTGGATAGAAATCCCTCGTACGTGTCAACACACTTGGCCAATTAAGTCGATTCTGATTCTGATTCTGACGGGACAGTTGGCAGATATCTCGGATGCCACTTTGGATGAAACTTTACAGAGTAATGCGTCTCACTTCTCCGCTCTAGCATGTAAGTTGCATTGGGCCAAAGCAGAGTGACATAGTGTTTGATTGCTTGCATGCCTTCGCCTAAGCTGAGAGGAATGATGCATCTCATCACTTGAAACACTGATCCCTCCATCGGCGCTCTCACAGCAACTTTTCATGTATAAAACTGATGAGAAAAAACCCTCATTATTTCTGGTTGCATGAAGAGGCCAGCACTAAGTTTAGCATCTTAAAACAAAAAAACAGTTGTTGTTTTGTTTGCTGTTGGAAAAATAATGGTGGAGTCAATTTTGTATATTTTTTTTCCCCAACTACCTAAGCCTACCTTCTACAATAAATAAAGCTTGTGTTAAACGTCTTAATACTACAGAAAGTAGAAGACAATAACTGAGAGAAGACAATAAAGATAGTTGGCTAAAGTGAGCAACCTGGATGTATTATTTGTTTCCCACAGTTAAATGTCAACTGTGATCACATTAAGGGAGGGAAAAAAAATGGATTAATGTAAAAATTGAGATTCTTATGTTCTGAGATTTTCAATAGATTCATAACATTCAGTCCCTCCCTGCTAAGTGCTAAGGGTAGCTCTTTAACTCTTTAACTGACATTCAGCCAGTCTCACAGATGACTGGAGGAGATCCTGAAGTAATTACTCATTCAAAAATGGACTTTGAATCCAGAATCTTTTTGAATTGAAAATAGATTTCGAATCCAATTGTGACCCCAAGAATCGAAATCGAAATTGAATCGAATCGTGAGACAACTAAAGGTTCCCATCCCTAGATTACATATGCACATGTAATTCCTAACAGACCTGATACGTGAAATCATCAGCTCTGTTTTTAGGGGAATATAATTTGTCTTGGTGTTCACTTAACTGAGTGCTTCCCCCTGTGTGGCTCGGACGCCTGGACAGGCCGCAAAATTGGATACGGCAATATATCCTCATCCTGACTCCTGCCAAATATAGATAGTTTGATTTTAAAAAGTACTCGGAACAGATTTCCCTGCCAGTTTGACTCACTACGTCACTACTCCATGACTCCTCACAGAGGCGCCATACTGACGAGAATGAGGGGAACGTAACAGAAGTAAAATGGCCAAGGAAAAGAAAAGTTCGACAGCAGGATAAAAGAAAATGAAGAAGATAATGTCTAAAAGTTAAAGGATGAAGCACGATAAGAGGTGAGACTGACACCAAATCGCAGTGAATAAACACAATAACTTTACACATAACCGTCATAGAGGCTATCATTATATAATTGTCTCGCAATACATGATACCATCATAGCGCACTGCACATCATATCGTATGGTGCATTACCCTGCGATTCCCAACCCTATAGGAGCCGTCATCCAAATTCATCAGTAACAGCTTCACCATGCAAACCATATAAACCACTCATCACATCTGCAGAGAGGAAATCATCCAGCTCTGTTTACTTCTTCATAACCTGTCAGCTTCCTAGCTGTGTCAGGTGTGGGTCAATATGTACATGCGTGTGCATCGTGTGTGCAGCAGCGTGCAGCAGAGTGTGTAACAGGGAGAGCCTGAGCGTTTCCTTTCTACAAACAGCATGCCACGTACGATAAGACGCCTGCTGACAAACCTAGGAGAGTCACTATGTGTCACTACAGGAGAGGAGAGCCTTCGATACACTGCTGTTGCTACTAATAAGTAATTCCATAAGAGCATGAAAACACGCTGCTGTTATGCAACATGCCATCTGCAAAATGCACAGGTGAGCCTCATGTTCTATTCCTCACATGCTTCTGTCACTCCCAAATGTTCATGAATGATTTATTTAACCATATTTAATCATCTGAGACCGAGAGAGCGAGAGACAGGAATGAAGAAAAACAACGTAACGTTCTGATGTATACGCTAAGATTTGGTTGCACATTTTCATTCACACACACCTATGAGAGTGCGCATGAGGGCATGTCCCAATGTTCCTTGTGAGTGCAAATTATCTTGTGTGACTGAACGTGTGTGTGTGTGTGTGTGTGTGTGTGTGTGTGTGTGTGTGAATGTGTGTGTGTGTGTTTATGAGGATGAGATCACCGCGCATGGCACTGGGCCAAACAGGATTTCTTTTTGGTCCTGTGCTGTCTTGTCTTGTGATTGGGGGCGGGGGGGGTGTGGGAAGAAGGGGAGGGGTGTGGGAATGGGGGTTGGCCGCTCAGAGCTCCATTTGAACTGAGCGACGATGACTAATGATGGCACACAAACAAACGAGGCCGGAGAGACAGCAAACAACAGACGACAGCACACTGACACTGGAGCTCCGTTTCCTAACAGCTTCACCAAACCTTCATAAAAGCCTTAAAACCTCACTGACACAAGATGCTAAAGAAATGTTATTAGCATATATTCTGTACTGTTCTGCTCGTTGTGACAGAATATCTGGAACATTGTGCTTTTTCAAACAGCAGTCAAATAACCAGATTAATGGGAGACGATGGAAATGTTTATAGAGATGTGGCTCTCGTGATCTTGTGATTCTCGTGACGATGCTGCAGGAAATGCTTCACAAAAATGTTTTTGTTACAACAAGTGCACTGATGTACAACCGTAAAAACAGTCTCCCTTCCTCTGTAGCCACACTGTTAAGGACTAGCTCCAGTACACCACTGTTGGGAATCACCAGAGACCTGACGATATGACAGCTCAAGACCTCACTTCATATGTTGCTTTTGAGATTGAAATCAGTTTCTGATAGGCTGATTAATGTGGCAACGTTAATATGATGTTAAACGATTTCCCAATCTTTGTTTTCACTCACTACTCCTAAGGACAGCTCATTTCACAAACATTAGCATTCACCTTAAAGGCTTTAATAAGAGGAAGGGATGCACTTATTGTGAAAAGATAGAGCTGATACCGAGACCAATACTGCAGTTTGACATAACAATTTTTTTTAAATTACCTGGTCGTAATTCTTCGCGTCTGTTTCTCAAATGAGCTGTGATTGGATGTATTCAACTGTTGTTAGCAGTCCCTCCTCTTGAAATATCATTCAGCATGTCTCACAAAATGCAAGTCACAGATCTTTATCAGAGACGTCCATTGCTGACTTTTTCTTCCATGTTTGACCGTTTGACAGTTTGTCCAACAAGGTGACATCCTCTGCCCAATAACAAACCTCTTCTCTGAATCAGCACTTATAGGTATCTTAGCTTGCCCAGTTTAAATTGATGAACCACAACAGATTCACTTTGGCTTATGACATCAGAACTTGCTGTGTTATTTGTCGATGGTCTGATATTGATGTGCAACCGATACATCTGTGAATCCAGATCAATACTTTGTGTATGATATTGCTATGCAAAATATTCTGATACTATGCTGCATTCATTGGAAATGTAAACAATATATTTTTTTGTTGGAATAGCTGCATCAATTTGCTTCCCAAATTAGATAAATGAATGTATTAATGGTTCTGATAAACTAATGTTTAAGTAGTGAACACATTTTTGCTAAACTTATTCCATGAAACCTAAGTTATAAGACATTATAAGTTAATACAGCCATATTGTTCTTCTCTTCCTTTCGGCAGGTCATTTCACTTGATATTGAGGTCTAATCCAATTTGTCACCCTTGATTAGACACCCATACACCCACCCACCCAGGGGACCTTTACTGGCTCCAGTTAACATCTAAAGATTCAACACCACCAAAGAATGTTTTTTTAAGTGGAGGTCTAAACATGGCCATCAGTGAGATGAGGGTTAACAGGATTTCCAGGCACAGAAAGCACCAGAGGAAGTAAAGAGTGTCGAGGCTTAGGGGTTTTAGGGTAAAGAGAGCGTGGGATGCTTCAGCAGCAGCTACACTGGCGGTTTGCAGGGAGTCTGGCGCTGTCTGTGGATAACCTGAAGGGATGTGAAGCTCTAAGTGGAAGTGAGGGAGGTGGAGGTAATGATGGGCTGAGGAAGCTGCAGTAAAAAAAAAAAAAAAAAGACTTCCAGACCTCAGGACAGAGGCTGAGGAGAGCAGGAGTAACCACTGGTACTGTAATGAGGAATGTGAGAAATGTGTGTGTGTGTGGTGCTGAAGACAGCCTCAGTGTTAATGTGCGTGTGTGTGTGTGTGTGTGTGTGTGTGTGTGTGTGTGTGTGTGTGTGTGTGTGTGTGTGTGTGTGTGTGTGTGTGTGTGTGTGTGTGTGTGTGAGCAAGTGTGTGTGTGGTTTAGGAAATTTCTTGTTCTCAGGGTAGGCATGTGTATATGTGTGTGTGGGCTAAGGCGAGCCATGTCCTCGCTGTGAGTTATCGTAGCGTAGGGCCGTCAGCCCAGAGGACAGAAGTGGGTCCTGATGCTCTCCCACTCACAACGTGCCCTCCTGCAGGGAGTTGACCATGCAGCACACATATAAAAACACACACACACACACACACACACACACACACACACAAAATCTATTCTTCTCCACTCCCTCTCCACTGCTGCTTAATGTTTAAAATCTTGCAGGATTCTCTTGCAAAGTCTGCAAAAATAATTCCTCAAACATACGAAAATGACACATGCACATAACAGGTCATGGTTAGAAAAACACACACAATCAATAAAAACACGAATTGACATACACACTCTCACAAAGTGGCACACAAATAGATCATACTTATCTTGCAAGCACACAAGAAGCTGAGCAGGCATGCTCACGTAAACAAAAATGAAAGAACACCTACGCATACACACACCTTTAAAAATCAAATCCCCCAACACATACAAACTCACATGCACACACATACTAATAAAATCTCTCTTTATACAGATATAGAATTCCCTCAATCAAACTCTACACAGAAAAATAAACAAATACAACCTGCTCTTCGACTTAAATAAAATGGACTGCTTCCCAACACAAACACACACATTCTACCTACAGCAAGCTAACGTCTTGCCGTGACCTTCACTGTAACCTCCCACAGCTTGTGAGCAGCATGCAGCCACTGCTGACAGACCAACAAGTAAACAAACAAAAGAGCTGTTCCATATTTCATGAGCCATCATGAGAAAATACAGTAAATGCGTGCGAGTCTGGAACACAATAGAGAAAATCAAGATTATCATAATTACTCGGGACAGCTCGACTTTTGGGGCTACACGAGGACATGTGACTTTTTAAACTTTAACACAGCCGTGACTCAAAATACAGGTGTAGCTGATGTAGACAATTTAAATATTCAATTCTAGGTACAAAAAAAACAAAACACATTTCTGTTATACTTCAAATGTAATGGGAAATCTGTCCCTCTAAACACAGCTGCAGCCCATGAACCATCCATGACAATTTACTGACAGCATGTCAACCTCATGCAGTCAGTAAATTGTCATTACACGCCCACATGTTAAGCCATTTAGCAACCAGCTGGATTAGCAATATTTTCTCACCACTTCTGTGTCTTCATGTCAAAAAAGTATTAAGCAAGTGCTTTACATAAATACCCTCACCTTTAGACTGAATTACTAAAACAAAAAAATTACCAGAATCACTTCACTTCTTCATCTTACATTATTTTCACACATGCACAAAACCATTTTCAGGATGAGCTGCATGAATGCAAAAGGCAAATCATTTTCACCCAGCCTTAACCCAGATTTTTCCCTGCAAGACCCCTCGTTCAGCTTCCATATGAAGTCAGAGTTGATGATGTGTGAATGCAGCAGGTAAAAAGCAGGAAAATTCATTACAGGCGAGCAGGAGGGGGTTTTTAACGTTAACATCGCGTGACCATTGAGCGACTGATGCAATCATTGTGCACTTAAGGAATCAACTCCATGCAGTGTCTTTGTTTCAGCTCTTTTGTTTATACTGTGGGACAAATAAATCTTCAAGAAATTTTCAGGAGTGCATATGGGAAAGCCAGCATTAGTTTGAGCTAAAGTAAACATGCCACAGCCTGGCTGAAAGTAAGGTTGTATTCACATGGATAGAGAAAGAAGTTAGACTGCAAGCCAGATTTAGTTTGGGTGAAGGACCGCAAGCTGTAACGTTAAGTGAAGCAGGCGGAGAAAATGTAATGGTAGACAGCGTTGCCATCAACTGTTCAAATGGTTTTACTTTTCTGCGACTAAGTTTGGCAACAACTGCCTGTTTAATTGGCCGCTCACACAAGGAGAAAACATGATGATCTGGACAGAGAAAAGCTTAAGATGTTCTTATACTATTTATGTGTTGGCCTGTTTGTTAGTTTCCCCTGTGCTTTCCAGAAGGTGTTGTCCATCTGCCGACTGCCTAAACCATGTGAGTGGAGTCAGGCAGAAGAGGATTCTTGTTAGACTAAATTTGGCACAAAAATGTTTAATCTCAATGATTCTGTTTTCAGAGTTAGTTGAACATTTTGAGTATTATAAAGGAAACATTCAGCTCTTACTCCATATGCACTTTTAAGCACGATGGGTTTATTTTGTACCAAACACTGCAAATTAAGACAACTGGGAATGAAAACACACATTGCAAATGAAGTTTATAAATTGTATGACACACTAACATGCAAAAGAGCCAAGAACATAATGGGGCCAAAAAGTGAGCTCTGAGGAACCCCAGAGGTGCTTGTTATCTGCTCTGGTAGTTTAAGAATCTCCTGTTTTAACAGAGCAGGTTCGTTCTGAGCAGTGAGGTCTGAGGGAACTCTGAGCTGACCCAGAGATACCCACCCAGTGCTCAAGGCAGTCAATTAAAATTGTATGATCAAGTGTGTCAAAAGCCGCACTTTGTGCAGAAAGGATTAAGAACGAGCAATCTCCTGCATCTGTTGTTTCAAGGAGGTCATTTGTTACTTCTACGAGGGCTTTTTGTCTGCATTGAATCACGTCCCAAAACACGATTCAAATTTTTAAAATATGATAATGCCATTCACATGCAACTGAGGACAAATGTGTATTTGGACTGGATGAGGTGAAAGGACTGCAAATTGATCGTAATCACCACAAAATGCCGAGCAAATGATTCACCGTTTGCACCTGGCCCACTTTTTTCTCAAAGCATTGTATGAATGGGATGAATTCAAATGGAAATGATGGCGTAAAAGTGGCATGAAGACTTGTCTTTTATTTAAAAGGGAGAAGACTTACATCTCCCCCTGCACAGACCATGAATATTTCAGTCTTAGCTTAACTTTGCTCCACACAGAGCAGCACTCTCCCCCACTCCTTTACAACACACAAAAATACAAGAACACATACACACACACACACACACACACACACACACACACACACACACACACACACACACACACACACACACACACACACACACACACCAAGCACCAGCGCCACCATGCATAAGTCAATTGTTAACTCACAGGTCAAAGCGTAGATTCTGCCTCTCCTCGAAGAAATAGTCCAGGATGAATTTGCGGACAAAGTCAGGGTTGAGGGTGTTGTCGATGACTTCTGTTCTGCCAAACTAGAAGAGAAATGAAAATTGTAAAATATGAAATACTCATTGAACACAACCCAGAATAAAAAGCAAATCCCTCTATAATGTAGTACAGCTTTGTGATGGTTGAAAATTTTATTTTGTTGACACGTTTGAGTGCGTGCATGATTTAAATCTGACGCTCTACACTGAAATCAGAGGGCGACTGTTCAAAGAATCAAAGTGTAGGCGTTCTGTATGAATTAACAAAAAGTATGTCAATACATGTAAGGTCAATGAGCAGAGAATACAATTAATTTGAAATAGACGTGTACAAAGAAACACGTCGGCAGGCTCACATTAACATCCAAGTCATAGTTAAGACAGCCATTGCTTGGGTCACACCATGTTTCGCAGATTCATGTTTCATATGTTTCAAAAAACAATAAGCCAGTGGTGACATGTTGACTCAAAAGTTAACAGTTACATTTTCAATCTTAACTTATGACTGCTTGTCCATGTTTTTTGGCATTGCAAATAAATCTGCAACACCCTGAGACCTTTAGTTTTCTTGGCATACACTATCAGTTTTTACTGAATGCCCAATGAACAATACAACAGTGTCATTAAATATTTATATATTTTTCTGCATGTGGCTGGTAAGATGCTCAGCATAAACAAGTAAACCAAACAACATGAGTCTTCATTGTGATAAATCTAAAACAACACATTGATCCATCCGGCTTCTAAAGCCTAATTATATCCCTTCAATATGACTTGCTGAAATTCTGCATTGCTGCCATTTAAGCTCCCTGGAGGCAGTCATTGGCTTAAGAGTATCCCCCCACCCATGCACTCACCTCTCTCCATTCCCTGTTGGCAATTCCTTGAGTGTACAGCACACAAACTGTTGAATAAGAAGCAGAGGAGAAGGGGAGAGAAACAACAGCGGGTTCGATTGATTGAAGAGTATTTAACTGAATATACAATGCTGAGAAGTCAGCTGAGAGTGTGTTCTTTCCCAGGACTCCAACATGAGAGGAAAAAATCCCTAATTAAATGTCACTAGAACTTTGCCTTGCAGCATGATGATATTTCAGAGAGGGGGACAGGAGGGAGCGAGGAGGGGGAGGGGAGGGGGGGATGGGGTTAGTGAGTGTCTGCGTGGGTGGAGGAACGTCCTCCTTATTGACATTCGAGCGTCTCCGTTCCAGGGAGTCTTGGAGTGTTTTTGATGACGGACCGCGAGTGAAAACACAGCGAGGCAATCAACTGGCACTAAAATGACATTTCATTTGCTTTCTAGCAGCCTATACCGTATTCACACACATCTGTCACATGGCAGCTGCTCACAGCTCGGAGAACCCCTGGGACGAGACACTTGGAAATCTCTTTTCACCGGTAAAATGTTGACATAAGGAAAATGTGAGTGAATGGTGGGAAACGCTAAAGTAAGAAATACATTTACTTGTTCAGAGTCAGTTAACCATTTAAAAAATAATTATAATACATGTGAACAACAAACTACATACAGAACACATGTTGGTGTATTTTCTGTTGACATTATGTTTGGTTGTGTGTCTTGATTCATCTCAGTAAAATAACCTGACAAACACAGGTTATATAGATTTGTAGGTTTGGACATCTTTAACATCTTTAAAATAGTAGAAATAGTATTTGAAACTGAAGCTGCTCCAGATCAAAAAACAATCAGTTGATATTTGAGGATAAAGCTTTAAAAATGAATATTAAAAACAATCTTAAGAAACAATTGAAAAGGTTGCAAAACAAACAATTTCTTAAGTAAGACAACATGTTGAACCAACATACATGTACTCCGGGGTCTGGATTTTCAGCATGGGAAGTGTTCTTATTTACATTTGTAGTATGTTTGTAGTTCGAGCTGTATTGTCCAGTCTGTTAGTAATCTGCACCATCCTATATAAATGATATTTGAAATATGCCTTCATATGAGCAACACAGCGCAACCTGTTTCCAGCCCATTCCACCTGAGCAACAATGATAGCAAACTCTAAAAGGCCATGGACACAACCTCCACCCGTCCTTGGCCTGTGTGATTGCACAAAAGCAATGAATACCTAAAGGAAAATCCAACACACCGAGCATGCTAGCATGTGTTGTGTGCAAAGATGGGGTCTGCATAGCTGATAGACCTTCAAAGCAACTAACTGCATGGTAAAGCTTACACAGAGTCACTTTATAATCCTCTGAAATCACACCTGTCATGTAGTATTTATTGTATTATTGTTTGTGTTTATCTAGCCAGGCACTGCTGATGTAAAGAAAGCACCCAATCTGGTAAAAAAAAAAAAAAAAAATTGTGTACCCTTGAAAATGTTGCTTGTTTAACAGTTTCTGACAACTGTGTAAATCTAATCAATCTTCTTTTTTCAGCTCTGGGCAAAAGTTTGAATTTCTAAAGTGTATTTGATTAAAGCCCCGTGAGGAACTAAGAGTTTGTGTTGATTTGGCCGACCCCTGTGGACAAAGTAGTGCCTCTTATCTGTTTGCTGATTTGTCCTGTACATGTGCAAGTTGTGTTTTTCAACAAAAATACTCATCCTTTCTTTAAATAGTTAGATATATCACTCATCAAGAATCTTTGTAGAAAACCGTTGACAAAGACTATTTTGGCAGTGTGTGCAATGAATCACTTTTTCTGACACGTGGAGCAGCTGTTTCAAACATTAAAAGTACAATCATAGAAAACATAAATCTTGGCTGGTTTTAAGACACCTTGAATATTCATTTTAGTTTTTTTTCATAACCAGGTAAAAAGTCCTCACAGGAGCTTTCAGTGAACAGCAGCAGATCCAGTGAGTCCAGTGTTGGTGCGTCAGTGAAGAAGGTCTCACTTTAGTTCAGAGCGGTTTTTAAGCCCTGGGTAAACTTGCTTTTAACAGGGGGCGCTAGAGAGCCATGGTTCGATAAGTAGCTTTCACCGGTACCTCCTGCATGAAAAAAATACCTTGAGCACTAAATTAATATTTTGATGTTCCCAAACAACGTGATAAGTTGCCATTGTGGACAAGAACTAGCCTGGGCTTTACACTTGCACTCTAAGAGAGTATGAAGTCGAACTTGAGGATGCAGTCCACGAAGGACAAGAAACAGAAGGAAACGGGCCCTGCCGCCCTGGACTCACCTGAAACAGGTCATCGGTCGGCGGATGCCACTATTCTGGAAGCTATTAGCTCGCTGTGTGCGGACCTACAAACCACTAAACTGGAAATTTAACAGACAATCGACACTCAGATTGAAGAGGTTGCCACTACGATTAGAGGAGAATTGTCTGCTCTCGAGACCAAACGCGCCATCCTGGCCTCGCAAACGTCAAGTGAATACCACGGCTCGACCATTACCGAGCTGGAGCGCGCAGCTACCGATTCATCGGATGCTATTAGCATGCTACAATCACATGTGAGACGATTATGCTCTGAAGTAAACCAGCTAACTGAAAAATGCATGGATCTTGAGGGATGATCTAGAAGGCAAAATGTGCAGATTGGAATGTTAAAAGAAGGAGCTGAAAGAGATTTGTCTCGCATCTCTGGATGACGCACCTCTTGTCGACTGTTCACACCGAGCTTTGCGTAGACATCCTCGGTGATATGGAGCTTCCCCGACCGCTCGTAGTGTGTCTCCACTATTTTCGTGATGTGACAGTGATTCTCCGGAAAGCAGCCTCTACACAGCAAAATTAAGAGTGACTTTCAAAGGCACAGAGACTGCTTTTACGGACGTGAAGAAGGCTCAGGAGTTTGCTGAATTTCACTTTGGTACGGGCAGCAACAACAATGCAGAGGACAGCGGGACAGACAGCGCAGCAGGTGCAGCCGGTGGCTGGAACTAGGTGGTAATTTTGGTCAGGTCTTAAAATGATTAGATATTTAGCCATTCTGTTCCCAAACTTTTATTTACCTCTTGGTATGGGACAAAAATTCAGCTATCCTTAAAGTTAGTGACATTCTGTTAAAGAAGAACTTTTTTATTGTCCTAAAGGCAGCTAATGACAGTTTGACAACTCAAATGGAATATCCAGGCTATGTAAATAATATTGTGTGTTTCTACATTGATATTCCAGCATATATGTGGGAGTTTGATCTGGATGTGTGTTCTGACAGTTGTGAGAATTTAGGAGGGCACCCATTAGTACTGAAAGTGACATTTACATTCGAGTAGTTTTTATTTTTTTAACACACATCCGTCACATGGGCATCACTGCTCCCTTAATAAAGCATTTATGTAAAAATGTATGTGGAGGTCTATAAAAGGAAGGGAAGGTACATTTTTTCACACGTCTAACCCTAAGTGCTTTTCACAGCACACAGGAAAAAATAAAAATACAATAAAATACAAGCCAGCAAGCCCAGGCACTTAGAATAAAAAAAGAAAATAACAGTAATAAAGTAATCAAGAAGGAATACAGGACACTGCTGAAGTTATATACAATGCATGGTGGTGGGTTGTGCTTTGTTAGTCCACCCTAAATATCCATGTCAAATATTACATTTTTGGCTTGTAATGATGCTGAACTTTAAACTTAGGTATGATACCAGTAGATATCTTGGGCTTAGGGTTAGGTCAATTCCTGTTTTGATAACACGGCCACTAAAATGGAAATCCTGGGCACCAGACATTGGGTCATTTTTTTGTTTTTAATGATCAAACATTACAGGCAAACTCCTGCACACTTTCCAAGCTGCACAAATGCTTCACTCTCCTTTTGCTCACAGCAGCTTTAGGTTAAAAATATGACTGAAGATTCTGTACTTTTCAATTGTATCGAAAATTAAAATAGATTGACACTTTTTTACACCAAGTGTTTCAAAACAATATAAAGACTTTTTGACTTCCTGCCTCCATGATGCTATGATACTAAGTCTGAATTATTTCTTGGAAAGAAGTGAAACCCTGACCATATTTGAAGGGTTAGAAGCTTTGCAACGGGTTCTGAAGGCTCATAAAGCCTTTGTACCTTCAAGTTGTGAAAATGAAAAAGCCTGTTTATCATTATTAACAGTTTTGTAACTTCTGACTCGACGATGTTCAAACCTGCTGGTTGTGTACAAAATTAAAGAGAAGACTTTTGAACAAAGTCATTTACTTTTTATCTACAGGACGGAGGCTCGCTGAGGTCAAAAGGTGAAAACATTTAAATTTAGCATAAAAACTCTAAAATGAAAGGTCTTGTCAGGGGGGCACCCAATAAAACACAGGGGCCTAGCTGATCTTATGACATCTGAATATGAAGGCGATTCATTTTACCCTTTACATTCATTATCATTATCATCATATCATTAATGACTGAATTAATTCATTGCAAATTTATGCCTGAGTTAATGGATGAGCTGCGAGTAGTTTCATTATGGATTCATTAACTGTTGTGATTGTGAGAGGAAATCAAGCTAAGTTTCAAATCATTAAACTGTAAAAAAAAAAAAAAAAATGTGTTGTTTGAACTATGTAAGGAATCATGTACAGTGAACTTATGGTTATCACAGAGTGGAATCCCAACAGGGTCAGCAGGACCCTGATGTGAAGCAGAACGGTATCGTCTCAACCTGAAGGGGTTCCTCTACAATTACAAACCCCTCACTATAGGAACCATGCGGCTAGCATGATACCTACATCATTACACTTCTACTAATTAAGGAAGATAATTATTTGAAAGAATATATAAATTTTAAAGTGAACATTTCAAGTCAGACAAGGTGAAGAGATCCGCAAGAACCATAACCCCCCCCCTTGAGTTTTTCTGCCTCATCATTGTCTGAATCTGAATTTTCTTTTCTATTCACAAGTCTTTAAACACCACTGTATCCCATACCGCATTCTGTTAGGCGTTAACTCAATGGGCCATTGGGCACCAGTGACCTAGTGGTTGGTTCGCGAGTCCTTTAGTGTTCGATATTAACTTTTCAATTACTGGCCAAGGTGGCTGGTAGATGAAAAACGTCTCCAACCAAGCACAATTCTACCGGCCAAAACAATAAATTGTGTGTTTTGTTTCACACACACACATTTGTTACATTATCACGTGTTTTCCCGACTCGCTCCATGCAGATCATGCATCACCTGTGTTCCGTTGCGTGGCAGCTGGCGTTTTTGTGTGTGTTCAAATTGTGCATGCATGCATGCAGTAATGTATGTTGGTGTATCTCAGAATGCAGACAGCAGAGGAGCAAGGAAAAGTAGCTGCAGCTACATCAAACGCTCTTCATTCCCATCATAGATTTTTATAAAAGATTGTCAGGTATAACCATTAACCATTTGAATCCGACCTGCAGCTCCTTTCCTGCATGTCATTCCTCACTCTCTCTCACTCCGATTTAAGACTCTATCCACTGTCCTGCAGACCGTCAGCATGCAGGATGCCTTCAAATTTAGAGTTGACTGAATTTGAGATGATAGTTGGATAAATTGGTATTCAAGAAAAACAAAAAAAAACATTCCTCGTCAAATTAACTTATACTCTTAACCCTTAAGTTCACTTCACTTGTACTTCTAATTGAGTTGTTTTGTCTTTTCATACATAGTCAGCACACTCAGTGTACTTTAAAGGACATTGACTGTGCTGACTTTTCTGTTCTCTTGTATTCTTTACGCGGTCGTGCACCGGATGATTTATTACTGTTTGAGTGTGCTCCTTTGTCTGCTGTTTCTAACCAGGATGTGAACTAGGTGTGAACACACTGCTCTATTCAGTCACCTCAGTTAATGTCGTTATTATATAGATAACTTTGGGTCTACCTGAGGTACATTTTTTTGACTTTCAATTGTAAACCAATTTCAAGGACCAAGGAAAACTTTACATTAGTTGAGATGACAAACACAAAAATGTAAATCTAGTAATCAGTCTAGTCTTCTGACTACTCAAAGTGCTTTTACAACGCAGGTCACACCTACACATTCACACACTAATGGAAGAAGTTGCTATGTAAAGTGTCCATCAGAAGTAAATTACCCATTCAGACACATTAATATTCCATTGACGAAGCAGCAGGAGCAACACAGGGTTAAGTGTCTTGTGTTGTGGGCTGCAGTAGCTGGGGATCGAACCCGACCTTCCAATTGAAACACGACCGACTCTATCAACTGAGCCACAGCCGCTCCTATAAATATCATGACTAATTGTTTTACAGTGTGAGCTTTTGTGATGAATGTCATTTTTCTTGTTCCTTCTTTATGAATCGAGTCCATATTTAGATCAGAATTACTACAGCATTTCTTATGTTTTTGCAGAAAACAGATTTTTTTTTTTCCCTAACTCAGTCATGTTGTAAATGTCATGCTGTTTTTGGACGTTAAAAACACAAGGAACAAACATCCTTATTATCCTGCTACTGGTACAGAGGCAGGAGTGCTCATACTTGTCGTGTTTTGGCACACTGTCAGTCTGGATGTTGTATATGTTGCATTGTGGATGGTGTGCGGGAGGCCTGGGCTCAGCTGGCTGAATATAAAGTCATCCTTTAATCTTGCAATGAAGCACGAGATGACACATGGTCTCTGCGTTGTTGTTGTGTGGGGGGGGAAGCGATACATCAATAGCATGCCTGTAAATAGCGATGCATTGTCGTCCACACCTACAGGTGCACTTTCAACTCCTGCTATTCATCAGGCCTGTGATGAGGGAGGGAGCTTGACAATAGCAGCGCTAACACCACCTCTGTTTTGAATGTAGGAGACAGTGTATACTTTGATACTGTTCCTGTCTGCTAAATGCCCTTTTCCAATCTGCTGAAGCACTATGATCAAAGCACACATCCGCATCCCTGCACCACAGGAACAGCGGTTAAAAAACACACGCACACAAACATGGAGAAAACACAAACACTGGATTGTTGTCCAGCTTTATAAGCTTATATGAATATGGTGCGTGAGCCTGCCTGAGGCCCTAGATGTGTGCACTTTTTATGTATGTGTGTGTGTGTGTGTGTGTGTGTGTGTGTGTGTGTGTGTGTGTGTGTGTGGCTCTGCTGAGGCGGTCTAATGCTGTGTGACTGGGGCCAGTGCTGTCAGCAGAGCAGAGACATGGACGCAGCACAAGTGCCTCCTTGCATAAACGTTGGGGCGGGCAGGAATGCTCATCCTCCTCTTCCACCGTCTGACACTTAAAGGTCCAATCCTCTAGTTCTGGGAGCTCATCAATTATGGGTTCACACACACCGTGGCCATCACTAAAAAACACCGCTGGGTTCACTGTGCAGCACCCAGGTGGCGAGGTGAATATAGCAAGGGTGTGCTTAAAAAAAAAACCTGCATGCTAACCAAACTGTGGACGAATAGAGGATAAAAAAAGATACATACATTTCCACTTCACCGTTTCATCATAACTCGGAGTATTCCCCCCCCCCCCCCCCCCCCCATCATGTTTATTTTTAGAGGGCTTTTAACAGACAGGACTGTCACTGTCTGTTATGGAAAACAAAGCAGGCACGACAAAAACAGCAAGGATCTGCTTTACAATCTTCAAGCTCGAGTGTGCATGTGAGCCTGTGTGCGTGAGGAGGAGAGGACCCGTGCTCTGTATTTAATCAGGCTATGTTTCATTTTCAACAAAGGTGTTGCTGATATGATATCAGAGTTTTGGTACTAATATCTGATCAAAAAGTATATTTTTTAGAATTTGAGGATGACAAACGGCCCTCTGTATGGGTTTTATTAAACCAAGAGTTTTTAACGGCTTAATGCTATCTGACCATAAGGAGAACACAAAGAACTTGAAACATTAAATTACAGATTGATTAATTCCAGGATCTGAATAAACTATATTCTTGTACTTTAATTTGGTCAAGATGTTAGAATCATACATTAGTCCTTTTTTGGTTTTGACTAAGAGATGGGAAAGGTTGCCACGTTATTGCAATGATATTTTGAACATATACTATTATAATACTATACTAGTATTGAAAAAAAGCAATACTTTATATCTGTACTGTTACTATGTCAAAAGGATACAAAAGTTTGTAGTTCTCTTACACTGGATCATTTTGTAGTTCTACCAGCAAAGACCACCTTACAGAAGGACTCCCCTCATCTATACAGTGACACTAAAATGACCACTGATGATCTAAGAGTGGATCCTCTGCTTCAATCCCAATAACCCCTCTCTGTCTTAACTCAGTGTTTCGGTTAATAAACCGCTCCTGCTCTTTCTGGTTTGCTTTGTAGGTCAGTCCTTTTGAAGGTGTCTACACTTTTCAATATGATTTCAACTGATGGTAATTGTTCTAAAACGATCTAAGTGTTGATGCTTTTGGTCACATAGTCATAATAAATGTTTCTTTCCTTTCTGATACTTGAACTTGCTGAGAAACAATATAATAATAACAGTGTCAGACTTCAAATGGAATAACAGCTTTACACCACATGGTGAATTGCCACTGTTTCATAATAACAGCCAATTAAAGGCTTTATATGCGATTTTTTGATCCAGTAGATGTCACCCTTGAGCACCAGCATGAAACCAATGCTAGTGATCTTTATTATGCTCGTATCTTCACACTGCATGTAAATTTACCCAAAATGAGCGTGATCTAGAAACGCAATTGAGCAGTGAGTACAGTATGTTATTCTTCTTTTCTCTAGTCCCTCAATTAAATAACTTTTATATGTGAGGGGAGGAGTCTGCCTGCCGTCCTGGCGATGTAAACAAACTGAAGATAGGACTCAGAAAACTCTGAAAGCATCACAGACAGTGGGACATCGGGTGTTACACCCATTGTAGACAGTCATCACTCACAGAGTTATTTTCAGAGGATATACTTGATTTCTATTATATTTAAGTATGAAAAATCGCATATAAAGCCTTTAACAGTTACAAATAAGAACATCACCTTGAGATTGGGCTCCTTTTGACACACGTTTACATAAAAGACGCAGCCCCACACCGGGGGAAAACAAATATTTACCCGTATATATTAACAGACAGGTACAGACATATAGATGTAACTAAAATTATACAGATATAAAGATAAAGACAGCTCAAGAAACAGGAATATAATTATCAAAAATAACAAGAAGTAAAAAATACAACCTATGTATCGTAAAATCCGGAATATAAGTCTCACCGGTATATAAGACTGTTTTGAAGGTCTACTAGAGAGAAAAAAAAGTTTAAACTGTTTTCCTGCGTGACTATTTATATTGTGTTCAGCGATGTCTACAAGGTGCAGTTACTGTGCAGCTGTGTCGCTCTTAAAGTCCCGTCTGTCTTCACTTTCGGGAGTTTGAGCTCCTACTAGCTACAGTACGGTAGTTGAGCTCTCAGCCTGCAGGGAAAGTTGTGAGGCGCAGACTCCTAGCTTGCAAGTCGTGCTGCCCATCTCCGCTGGTCACTCTTTAACTTCAATATAGAACTCTTTCAATCAAAAGAGAACTCTACAATGTTTATTTACAGAACAATATACCACTGTTTCTGTAAAGTCATGATTATGACCTCGTGAGGGAGAAAAGATGTGGAAAAAGTCGCACAGCCTGACTGGTCTGTGTCGCCGTCTTTCCCAGCACAGCATGCACTCAGCTTTCAATACACAATGAATGGGGATGGCTTTTTAATCGCATCAGGTTGCAGTGATAGTGGCTGCTTCCCCGCCTTAATGACGGCGCATGTTTCAGTATTTTGTACTGGTATTGGTCGCACCGGTGTACACCGGATTTTACGGTACATCAGTTAAATGCACATCTGCATAGGCATACATACGCACATACATTGACATATACATTCCTACTTGTCTACAGTCCACAGACAATTACGACAGAAAAGTCCTGACTGTATTACTCAGTAACTGCTGTCCATCTCATTTAAAAAGATTGCTACCATTTTTGACAGAGAGCTTTCTTTAATCATCTAGTTTGTCATAACTGAGAACAATCAATGAAGAATCAGCGTAGGATTAAATGTTTTTGTAAGGAGAGGATAGTTCACATCTTTCCCTTGTGTCTCCTTAAGAGCAACGGGGAGATGCTGTATTTCGTTAAGATGCTCTACTCGACGTTTAACATGTGAGTCACTTTGTTTTGAAAAGAAGAAGAGCTCTGCAGATAATGTGTCTCCTTGAAAAACCAACAACAAAGGAATTCTAATCTAAAACAACGGGAACGCCAGCTGGTTCAATGGATCACAAATCTCCCGGGATCGCAGCGAATCATAGATTTAAACGGTTTGGATCAGTTTTATATAATATTTAACCTTTCTCCCTCTCAGCTAGCCATAACTCAAAGTGCAATTTAACAGCGCTACAAATCAAAATTCATCTCTGTTAAACTTAGTAGTGCATCACATCGTCTTGTTTCTTCACTTTAAACTCATTGCTGCATTACACTCAGTATTTCTCTCCTGATATAAAAGTTAGAGTCCAGAGATGAAAAGTAGTGACAATGTCTTCTCCAGTAGTCGAGTGATATGTGCTGCTTTTGATAAATGCTCTGAAAACATCGGGAGTTGTCAGAACGAGCTCAATTACACTTTTTGTTGGAAGCCCAGATTCTGCAGCTGTTGTTTCCCACTGAGGTGCACGAGGCAGGATAATGGTTTTTGTCTGACAATCTTTTTGATCCACAATGTCCCATGTGTGTTTGATCAGGCCATTATCTGGCTTATACTGTTTAGTCTGACGCTGGCAGGAGTAAACAAGATTGCAAATTAAATGCCAGTTTTTGGGTATCTGGCTGCTTTTGATGCGCCGTGCAACCAATAGATTTCAGTCTGCACCGAAAAGGAATTAAGGTTTAATACCCAGCCCTGGTGTTTGCGTGTTAGCTTAACACAAAGCCATTCTGACTCAAAATGAGAACTCAGTTTGAATTTTTACCAAGAAAAACGCCCTCAAAACAACACTTAGGGTTTCTCTATCAAGCCAAATGTCTGTTGGATTGCAGTTCTGGCCTTTAAAAACCACTGGACCAGTTGCCTAAATTGAACCCCTGCTGTCAAGGGAGTGGAAAGTGTGTATTTGTGTGTGTGTGTGTGTGTATATGTGTTCTTATCTGTAGGAGGGAAGTGGCAGTGGGAGGGAAGTGTGTGTGAGGATGATCTGGTTCCCCTCACTCACGTCTCAAGCAGAGAACAGTGACGAATACGACCCCTGACATATGCAAATGTCTACTGATTCACACAGGCGAGGCAGAGCGTGTGTGCATGTGTCTGTCTGTCTGTGTGTGTGTGTGTGTGTGTGTGTGTGTGCATCTTTTTGTGGCTGTGTGCTCATGTGCAGTGAAAGAAAAGCCTGTGTTTGTACAGTTAAAACCTGCCTGCATGTGGTGAATGTTGGTTGATAATTTCTGTTTGTCTGCAGAATTAAGTGTGCAATTCAATTCAAAAAAAATTTATTTGTTCCCGGGGGGCAATTCAAAGGCACACAGAGCAGTAAATTAACAACAGTGCAAGTATGTGTTGGTATATACATATGTGTGTCTGGCCTGCTGGGAGCTGGAGTGTGTGTGTGTGTGTCTGTGTGTGTCTGTGTGTGTGCGTGTGTGTGTGTGTGTGTGTGTGTGTGTGTGTGTGTGTGTGTGTGTGTGTGTGTGTGTGTGTGTGTGTGTGTGTGTGTGTTTAACGGGAGACATGCTTACTTGGATCAGACTTGGAGAAAGTGTCTCTGTCCAGCAGGTTTCTGGAAGAAAAAAAAAACAAGAAAACAAAGACACGTGTTGCCATTAGAATAGATTGTGCAGCTCTCAGACTTTATCAAAGAAAGTGGAACAGGGTAGTTATTGCATCACTAACACTCGCCTAATTAGCTCCCTCTCTAACCCTGATAACTTGTTCAACCATAATCCTCCCCGAGTTGATGAACAAAAGCCATTTCATCTCGTCATCAAGGCAACAACATTAAACAGACTATAAAATTGAGCTTAAAATGGAGCCCATTTATATTTCAAACAGAAAGAGAAAGCAGCGGAAGAGAGGACCTATTTTTCACTTTTTTTTGCACTCCCTGGATGCCGGCAACAACAGTGAAGGCTGCCATCAAATTTACATGACACTCGAGTCTATGCTTTCTGCATGAAGGGGGGGTAAATGGGGGGGGGAGGGGGATAAATTGTGGGGGGGAGATAAATGCACCAAAGAGTCCCATCACAGAACAGATGCTCGGTACCACTGAGGTACTTTGCAGTTAAACAGCTCTGAAGGAATTTAATATGCACAGAAAAACAACACATTGGAGCTGTCAGAGACGCGAGAAGAAAGATGTGGAGGAGCAGCTCGGGCTCAGGGAAGGGAGACCCGGTGTGTTACGTCAGTGGTGCGCCATTTGTCTTAAAGGTAGCCAGGAGGTTGACAACACCCAGAGGAGATGGGGTGAACCCTTCACTCGCCCACTCGGCTTGTACTCCTGCCAGATCTTACATTAAAACCCCATAAAGCTTTCATAGACCTCACCCAGGAGGATTAAATAATATGAGTGCAGCAGAAAGTCCAGCAGGACATGTTACCCCAAAAGACCACTGTAGTGGACCAGCTGGGAGCATTTGATAAAACATCAAATGGTAATACAGACATTAAGTGACCGACTATACTTTATAATACAGGATTCATATTAAAAATACTGAGTTAGAGGCTACAATTATGGGAAACACCTACAAATTCATTCATACCTGTGGTAACAAAACCACTATCTACAGCTTTAAAATGACCGTATGGATACTCTGCATGAAACATGTGGCCTCATATGTTTCACAGGATTGTGTTTAAATGTCATACCCCTGCACAGTGATTTTTAAGTAAAATACCACTCAGTTACTTTGGGGATATTCCAAAAGTCGGAGAACTTGCAAAAGACAATTAAAAAATAATGATTTTCCTAACTAATGTAACCGCTGTACCAGATATTTCCTTCCTTATGCTTCTCTCCTTTTTTCTAAAAACCGCAACAGTTCCACTTCTCATGACACAAATGGGTTGTGCATTTTTTTCTTAGGATTATTCTTGCAGAGGCTGCCCAGGCTAACAAAGACGCCCTAAATTAAAAGACAGTGAAATGATGAGAATATTCAATATTTTAGAACTATTTCCTATTCCTTCCTTTTAGAACTATGTAAACCTTTTTCTATTTTCTCCTGCAGATTTCAGGGGATCAACAAAAAGCCAAATGTCAAGATCAGTGCAGATTGATCACATTTGAGACTGTGATTAATCACAATTAATCACATTTTTTTTAAATACCAAAAATGTATCACATTTGAAATGCAAATGCAATGCAGCCTGTTGCAACACAGTCTTAATAGTTGATTAAGGATTTTTAGGTGGCATCTGGGGTGGCCAATCAGGTTTCAAGTGGGACACAGGCCACCCTCACCCCCTTCTGGATCAACCCCGGCTACCAAGCCAAAAAGCGCAAGTCTCTCTTCCTCTCTTATCATCATTAATTGTTTCTAAAGGATACTAAATGTTAACGACTCTCTGTGTTAATGTACATATGAAGAAGAAGAGCCAATTGATTAATATGTGTTAAAAAGAATGAAGGCATTAAGGTTTCTAGATGAGTAAACACCCCTATGCAGGGTACATGCAAGAAGATGATTCAATTTTAAGAGTGAATATTTCTTCAGCAATTCAACTTGCTGAGGATTGACATAAGCTAAAGTGACGTCTTTTGCAGCAGAGTTTTGAATTTAGTAGTATTAAATGTTTATGTATGGATTTGGATCTCGTGTGCATGCAGTCTACGGGGGGGAAAGGGGAGAAAAAAAATCCAGATCATGCTGCGGGAGTTTCTTTGGATATTTAAAGCCTTTTTTCTCACTGCTTCCACTGTCACATTTGGAATCTTCTGACTGACATGAATTCAAGTTGACCTCCTTACAGCCACTTTCAAAGCCTACAGAGCGCGTTTTTGACTCTTAAAAAGGGAGATTTTGTGTAAAGCACCACTTTAAGCTGCAATAATGTCAGCAGCGAGACGTCCGCACCGCGCTCTGCTGACAGAGACAGACAGAGACGAAGAGGGAGAGCGGGGAGAGCGAGGAAAGAGGCCCTTGCTATCATGCTAGCTGCGGGGTGAGCGTTCTGTCGCCCATCCTGTCCTGTATGACAAGCAGTGAGTGTCTTGAAGCCGTTGATGGCTAGTGATGTATCTAGATCAGGCACTCGTGTTGTGCTGATCCCAGTGAGGCCCAGATGGTAAAACGCCACGCTCGGCTGCTCTCGCTGTCAGGGAACGCCCACTGGCCTTTTCCCCGGCTTAGAGACCTTAAATAAATGATAATAAGCGATGGAATCAGGCCTAGTCATATCAGGGCTGTGTTTGTGACAGGCAGAAAGTCTGGGAGATTGTGTAGGAGTGAGAAGTGGGCGACTTCACCTGCCAAATGGGATCAATGTCTAATAAAAATAAATACTGTAATATGTTGGCTCCCAGAGGAGAATGAGCGCAGGCAGGGAACGAGATGTGAAAAAAAAAAAAAGAGTTCAAGTATGTTTGAATGAGAGAGCACAACTGAGTGTGTTTGAGTGCTGGCAGAGCTGCACACACTTATATGGATATGGTAACCCTCCCTCTGATTCATGAGCACCCCAGGGCTTCCACCTGGCCCTTGTAGAGATAGGCGACTCTTTAAAAAGCCCTTTCCACCGCGGGCAGCCCGTGAAACGTCTGTGCAGTCCGAGCAGAGTGCCTCATCGTTCATCAAACATTTACGAGAGTGGTCCCTCCCAGACATCAGAATTACATTTGAAATCCCACCAGTTACATCACAGCCTCCTAAACATTGCAGCTGGAGCTTTAAATACCTGTATGTGAGGAGGTGGGGGGGGCGGCGGCGGGGGGGGGGATACAGCCTTAGAATTTAGAAGAAGTATTTTCCATTTCAACAAAATGAGATGCCAAGCAAGTAAAGACAAAAAAAACAGCTAAGCCTGTTTGTGACGTGACAGGAATATCTTCTTTTGTTTGCTTTGAGCAAATCCGTCTAATTAATGCCTAAAAGGGCCTAATGCAAAGGATTAAAAAGGGAGAGGTACCACAGGGAGCCTTTGGTTTCCATTAACATCCACACAATATGAAATTGCAAACTTATACAAGAGGAAATGTCTTCCTTCTATCATTCTGTGCTTTCAACCAAATCTCACAGCACTGTTTGCTAAACACAGACTCCATGCGCCGGTATATTCAACAATACCCAAATATATTATCTGATCATATTTGCATTTTTTTTTTTTAGGATCAAAGATTGGCCCAGTTAGTCAGAATCTAACTCTGTTAACCATTAATCCCTCAACTACACAAAGACGTTAACTTCAACATCAGTTAATATTAAACCGGTATTAACAAAATAAGAAGAACATCAGCTTTGCAGCAGAGTTGTTGAGAAAACTCTACATTATACATGTGTCTCACCTACCCCTGACGGCCCACCCGCAGGCATAAGTGTGTTTTCTCATTATTGACAATTAAGAGGCGTTAAGTAATCCTGTTTTAAATCAAAATCAAAATTCAAAATTCAAACACTGCTCCAGCCCCCATTTTCTCATACCCTGTATCCTATGAGTATCAACTTTGTGACACAGCCATTAATAACTTCCAGCAAAGCCTTTGACCACTCAGCTCCCCCCAACTAACTGACCACACGCTGTAAAGTGGATATACTTTTTGAGTAACCATGGTGGGCTTGGAAGCATTGAACCCCACCATGGTTAGTAGCGGCCTCAGTTCTGTCAACTCCACATGACCACAAGGAGGACAAAAAAAACCTTCTCAGCAAGAAAACCTCCTCTCCTTTCGGCTTCCTGGAGTCACTGAGGTCCAGATTGCAGCGTGGGCAGTCGCTCCCATCACATAACCCCACCTAAGCCCATTAGGTTGACATTTAGCCCTGCAGCCAAATGGAAGGTTTGCTTTCTGTTAGTGCAGAAGCATTGGTCCGTGGCGCTCTGAACTGTGTAATGAAGAGGTAGGTCCCCTTGGTAAACAAAGGTGTAGTAATGAACGGCACAAGCTTGTCCTGCCGGGAGGATAACAGCAGATCGATAAGGTCAATCAAGTCTGAAGAAACTCTGAGCTGTTCTGATCAATCCACCTTTGAAGCACCTGAGACACTCTTTAACTCGCAACGATTTTCTCAGACCCGAGTCTGTGTGCATGTGTTTGTATGTGTGGTGTGCCCGGAGGGGAAGTGTCTCCAATAATGAACTAATGGAATCCTGATTCACTGAGAGAAAGCCACAACATCAGCACTCCATAAAGAACAGAAATTATAGGAAAACAACAACTATCGGAAAACATTTTTAAACAAAAATTATTTCACAACAAGACTGTGGGAGCCAAACTCTTACAGTACGTCAATTAATTTATTTTTTCTACAGCAAAACTGCTTAATCCATCCCCATCACAGGCAATCAGCCTTTCTTCTTTGTCATGTAAATACTTGAGTTCTTTTTAATTTATTCCATCAAAATACTTGCTGCATGATTTAAAGGGGTGCAATAGATCACAAGGACTCAATGTTCAAAACCTACCACAATTTTGAGTCATGCTTTTTCAATATGGTGGCCATCATCATTGGGCTTCATAACACCTCTGTAGAAGAAGCCAATGGGTGATGTCACTGAGACTATGTGTATGTTTCTTGCAGCCTATGGATTCATCATGCATCTAAAATTTGTGAACCCTTAATTTTCAATTACCTTCCACTTTGGTATATTTTTTGAGCAGATTAATCTGCACTTTAGCGACGAGACCTTTTCCTAGGTCCAGCCTATAACCAAAAGCAATCTACACATATTGTTGGGCCTCAGCCGTGTGTGCTGGACAAAGGACTCAGGCCTGTATCACAGTTCTCAAGTCTGACTAGAGTTATAATGGAGGGAACTATACAAAGGAGTGTTAGCCCAGCACCCCCCCCCCCCAACAGCAACAAACAAATAGGTGTGAAAAGTGGGGGAATTCTCTATCCTCATTGGAGTAGGCCTGAGGTAAACCCACAGGCAGTTCCAGTCTTTAAAAGCAATCGCATCGCATCTGAATCGCATCTGAATCGCATCTGAATCCTGCTACCCTCCTCCTACATCTGCCACGAAGGAAACCTGCCTGAATCTGTTGATTTAATATTCAACAGAGTGACAATCTAACCAACTTTGCAACGATCACCAGGAGTTACCCCAAGTAAGAGCTTTGGTCTGGGCAGAAAAAGTTTCAGAAACAGTTTTGTTTCTTTTATAACCACTGATAATTATACATCATTGTTGACGAGACGTCACATTCTGTTTTTTTTATCTGTTGGAAGCTGCTGCATTTGTTTTATTGTGGTGAACCGCTGTGTTCGCCTATGTGTGTAATGCTATGCTAGTTTACCTTCAGTCAACCAGTGTACCCGCCGTTGAATCAAAGTCCAGCCACTGGCTTTCTGGTGTTTAAGTAACAGTTACTGAACTCAGCTCAGAGAGCTCAAACTATTTCAAAAAGGCAGCCACGAGACTTCCTTTGTTGTCCACCATTATTGTGATGAAGCCACATGGTGCATTGTGTCTCTCCACCATCTTGTTTTCTCTCCCCCTCCTCTCTCTCTCATCCACACACACACACACACACACACACACACACACACACACACACACACACACACACACACACACACACACACACACACACACACACACACACACACACACACACACACAACTACACTTTTACACCTCATTCACAAGTTTTGCTTGATAATGTTTGTTTGCCTAGATTAGTTTGTAATAGTTGTCGATTTTGGATTGATGTTGCTTTGCTTAAATAAATTCTGTTATAATTTAAGAGAAGAGTGCGAGGGCTTTGTGTACGGGTTTCACGCCTTCAATTTATTAAATATAGTTATTCATTATTAATAATATTAGTAATTAAGTAACTAATTTGAGACAGATTTTAGTGATATTTTGGTTATATTTCCCTGATTTCAGGGTGGTGCCCCCTGAGTTGATATGATATTGTTATTTACATTATTAATAATTAAAATAATTATTAAAGAATATAACCAAAGTTGACTTGATAAAACCCCAACAATATTTTGTGAGCATACTCACTCAGATTACATAGTTATGTAGCACATGTGAACAACAAAGAATTGCAAATTAAATGCAATTTAATGATACAAAATGATGATAAGACTGCATTATTTCGAATGTAAAGAAACCCCTAAATTAAAATGACAATGTGCTCAGTAGAAAAGCTTCAAACACTCCCAATCAACTGACTATTTTGAAATCTGCCCACTGCAATCAGAGAGATGAAGGAGAGTGAATATGCAAAAGATGAAAGCAGAGGAGCAGAGGGGGCAGGAGGTTAGATGGTTAGTAATGTGATGGAGCCATGCCGGCTCTCTGAGCTAACCAGGCGTAGCTACGGTGGCTGGCTGGTGACTTAATTAGGGCAAAATTACTCCTTCAAAAACTCATTAATGCAGCCACTCAGCATGACCCTCACTGGGCCTCCTGCGGTTTGGACCCCCCAGATGTGACCGACTTGATCTGTTGGTTTTATGCTCATTGCTCTTTTCCACAGAAACGATGAAGGGATTGTAAAAAAAACTCGAAATAAATTTGAGGCAACAGGGCAAAAATCTGAAGCAGCACTGGAGAGGTGAAGTGGAGGGTACACATGGGATCCTTTAAGTCCAATTAAAGTGAAAGCTGTATTGAACTTGGAGTTGTAATGCTTCATTTCAAGTTAAAAGCCAACATTTCTACCTGGTAATTAACAAGACAAATTGCAGTCAGGTGGAAAAAATAAAAAAAACAAAAAGAATTATTAAAAATAACAACCCAGTCAAGAAAGTGATAAATTGCATAAACAAGCTGTACCTGGAGGAATTTATTTTGCAGCTTATTATAACAGTGTGCACAGCCACAATGTCTCGCTACTCTGAATATAATCTCCCTCATGACACAACTGTTGTTTAAATCATTTAGGTCCTATGATCATTTGAAAAATGACTCAACCATTAACTGAAAGAAAGCAGCAAGCTAAGAATTTAAAGGGGGAAAAGTTACAGAATACTATGTCCTATGTGTTATATGTTCAACTGGGAATATGATGCATTTATCAGAAAATACATTTTTCTTTTGCTGCAAGTTCTGTTTGTCATGTCATGTGGGTAATTTCTGCTTAAAGTTTTTAATGCTGTTGAAATATAAAACTACCTTTCTTGCAAAATAATCAAGAGTTGCGTCTCTTCTGTGCTGTTGCCGGTTTCATCAATATACCATGTTTTTCAGTTTAAAGTAAAAATCTGTCTGATTACACATTATTATTCAGTAAGACTTTATCATGCTGTGATTAATTGCTAAAAAACATCTCCTGATACAGCAACACCCCTACAGTCACTTCATCTAATTTATCTCCCCACACCTTCAACGTGCTACCAATCAACAGCCAACGCTCAACAAGAACATCAACATTTACATCCAATGTTTTCTTGACAATATAGACTGCAGCCCGAAACATGTAGAGCTCAAAATGCCACATACCGGGTTGGTTTACTGTGGGCTACAATTATAGACCGTATAAAGAAGATGGACAGATGCACTGTGATGTCACCCTTTGATTTGTGGGCGTTTTGAGGTGGTGTAACCAAACACTGATGAATTTTGAATGTTGCAAAGATCGCCAAATGGTACAGTAATCCTAAGGAAGCCATGGCTTCAAGCACACTCTTATTTATAATCTACATGTATTTCATCTTAAACAGGACCATATCAGAGGCTGTGTTATACTTTCTCTCCGTCTGTATTTTTGACGGACGAGGTTGTAAAATTGTGCTAGAATTGGGTTCAGTGGTCCGTTGTCAGACAGTCTCTCCCCTATCTCATTGCACACCTGCCAAGTGTGTTGGGAAGAGAGAGAGAGAGCAAGCTGGTGTGCAAGAGATAGAGGCGGATGCAGCTTCCAGAGCCCGCCTGTCTGTCTGGTGTCATTCGGTTGTAATCGTTATTGTCATTTAGTGCAGGATTTTCCCACATTTTATAGTTATTTTTGGGGGTCTTTTATTCCAATATTAGATAGCACAGCTGAAGAGAGACAGGAAATGTTGCGAGGAGAGAGCTGGGGACGACATGCAGCAAAGGGGTCGAGGTCGGTCACAAACCAATAGCCACGCTACATATTCGCTTGGCCATCATCGCCCTGATTTTCCTACATTTTAAGTGCCAGGCAGAATAATATTGGGGATCGCCTGCAGTTTTCAAATCCGTCAAAATGATGTACAGCCTTCCGAATTTTTCATCATTGTTAAAAAAAAAATTTAAATATAGGGACAACACAATCCCTGTACTATAAGTACCAAACAAAGAATATGTAAAGAAGAGGAAGCTGAAAACAAATACGTATTAAGACTTTAAACTTGTCAGGAAAACGTTTTCTGAAGTCATAAATCAAGTGAGAAGTATAGTCATTTTGTATAGTCATTGGAGTTAATTTTGTTAATTTTCAAAGTGGAGTCAACGCCTGCTGGCAATGAGGAAGAACACAAGTTTAAAGTAGATTTATATTTGCTAAACTTTCAGGCTACCCTCATTTCCTTAATAAAATAAACAGCTACAGCTCTGCTTTATCCTGTAATAGTTCACATTTTTTTAAACTTGTATCATCATAATTTTACTTAATTAGCACACAGCAGGTCCTGTTGGCAATTAATCCTCCCTAACAGCTATCACCTGATTGCTTTGATACTGAAGAAAACTGAAAGGGTGATGATTCTCAGGAAAGTTCAGGAGTTACAGTGGAGCATCTTTTTCAAAACAATTATCAGTGACGGGCATCAGAGATAATGATATCCCAAGGAAGTCCTACTCAATTAAAAAGAAACGTGAGTTAAGACTCTCCAAAGGACACACTTTGACAGCAATTGAGTGCAGAGGGTTTTTAAATGTGGTGTCATGGCAACTCATAGACCTTGCTATTAACGTTTCTTAATAAGCACCCCAAACTATAAACTCACAGCAATGTTTTACACATCCACATTCAGCTCTCAGTTTCTCCTCAGCAGCATCTTTGCCTCTCGTCTCCTCCCACCAGTTCTCCCTCTTTAACTCTCCCCCAGCCCCCGCGAGGAGCCTCCCCTCACAGTTTGAGATCTCTGGTGGAAAATATCTACATAAGCCTTTGGAACAGTCGTACTCTGGAGGCTGTTCAATTTAAAGATGAGTTTACATAGTTGGCACAATGTAGCACAAGTGGGACTTAACCAGCCATCAGACAGAACTCAGCAGACTCTGCTGTCAGCACCAACCACAACAACGACTAATGGTCAGCAAGTACCGGTACAAGCAGAGGGATCCCTGTGAGCCGGAAAAGGAGAACCCAGCAGGAAAACTAACTGCTAGATGAAGCATTTTTTATAAAAAATCATGATATCTTAACCTAAAAAGACTTTCTAAGTTGGCTGCTCGCATGTCTTTTGCTCTTTGGCAATTATTTTTATGTTGTGTGTTATGGTTTATCCAGAAACAGAAGCAGAAACGATTTCTCAGATTATGACCGCTTATCTACTTTATTGTCTTGGTAAGAACGTTACTCATCCATCAATTGTGTAAGAGATATATATTTGTATCCATTATTTTGAACCATAAGGTCTGTTTTCAAGCCAGAATAGTTGTGAATAAAACATTTTTAGCACTTTAGTTTGTTGTTCTTGGTTGAATAAAGGAAGTACTTCTCAGTGGGCTGTGTACATGTGATTGGCTTTAGGGCCGCTCCATATGGATTTTTAAATCTAATCCATTATTACTGATTAGTTGATGATTGGTCTGTATCTAACGAAGTTGCCAATAAAATAACTGTTAATTTGACATCAGGGGATTTAAAAGAAGTTTACAACCTGCGATTTAAGCACACGCCTCCCACGACTTTAAGAGGATAAGTCAATTAAAAAAAGATTGATTTGATATCCTAGAGGTCTTGGAACCATTGCAAAACAACTACTGCAATCTAAAATCAGGCCAACATTGAAGTTATGTAAAGCAGGCACATTAACTACATCATTTTGACACAGTTTGGTTTACAGTCAAGTTGAAACATTTTCTGAAAGACAGACTGTGTGATGGCTTTTCTCTTGTTACTTTATTTCTTTTGTCTGCTTTGTGGTGGATAAAAATAGAAGTTTCCTTGACTTATCAGACACCTCATCGGCTCATACCAATTTGATATACCAGCATATTGTGAGTCCATCAACAATTATAAGAAATGTAACCAACCCTTTGGCATTCTGTGTGACCTTGCAATTTTGTCCAATAGCTTGTCCACAAATATAACCTATTATCCCGGTTCTGTTATCAATGGTTTAACTCTAACACATACCCAAACAAAAAAAAAACTGTGAAATTGTAGAGACTGAAACATTGGTTTTAAAAATAATCAATACATAATTCATGAATGAAATAGTTTTTAGCCACAGCCTTTTTTCTCTACATCTGACCCTACAGATTACTTCTCAATGTAGTCTTAATCCTCTTTGAATTAATATCTGTCCGCCTTCCTGCTCACTAATGCAGTGCAGTCGGCTGTTATTGTTCTGAAATATAAGAAACGTGCACACAGGATTCCTTCTCTGCTCCAGCAACTCTGTGTCTCTTTCTTCACCTTCCTCATGGAAAGTGCAACATCGGCTGTGACACATCGACCGGCCTCTCAGCAGGTCAGCGTCCGACTTCAATACAGCCACATCCCAGCACGTCAATTCTTCGACGGGACACACTTCCTACCTTTTGTGCCCAAAGGTCACGGCTATCTCTTTGCTGTGGACTACTCAGATCAGATGACAGCCGCACACATGTGAACACCGACATTTTTGTGCAAAAACATTCTCAGAGGCGCTCCGAGAGCCTGCGCGGTTCACTGTTTACCATCCAAACAAAGAGATTGACTGCATCTCTGTTTGTATGTGTTTGGGGTGTTTATCATCAAGGCCATTTGATGAAGAGTGATAGGTGCTCATCAGTCAAACAGCCGAGCGTTGTAGCTGCAGACTGGAGGGATTTTCCTCTCACTGATGAACAATATTGGACTTGAGTTAATCAATCTGTCAGTTCTCCTGCTTGACTTCACACGTGATGAGAGCGGGGATGGTTTGGATTTATTGAGTGAAGGAGGCCTTTCATTGAAGGATGGGATCTATCTAGATTGAATGCTTCAGTAGATTTGCCAACAGGCGAAGACACCAAAAAGAGAAAATAACACCATCTATCAACATGCTCAGGGCTGCTTCACTAAAAATAGTGATCCATCGCTGATTTAGCATAATCACAAAATTATCAAATTAAATGGATAATAGTCATGTATCCATCAGGGACCAGAAGCTATACCACTTGCTTTGCTAGATACCCAGGATGCAGCATGCAGCCTTTGCACTGCTCCGTCTAGTACTTTTCCGTCTCATGATATTGTTTTCTTGTCCTTTGCGCGTCTATTTCTGTGTCCGTACATTGAGATACAGATAATCATTTTAAAATCTCTCACTCTGATTTATACTCTCTGTGTCACTTACACCAGAGCCACATTTGACCTGCATAAAGTACAGCATGTTGGGACATTCTAGCACCGAATCATTATGAACAAAAAGTACCAAAAAAAGTACAGACATTTTGATATACCGTACCGTTGGTGCAACACCAATTGAGAGTAATGTAAAGGAGTCAATTCTTGTGTATCACATACCTGGCCACTTTATATATACAGTACCTCAGATTTGTCAAATGGACAGAAAAATGGCAAAGCTGGTATTGAAGACAACTGTTTCACTTCAAGTTCAGTAAGACTTCTTAGAACTGTTTCATTAAGTCAAATGTCCTTACTTTCAGTCTTTTTTATGCAAAACTGGTAAAGATTTTATGGCTCCAACTTCCAGAAATTAGGATTAGCCTGCTTTTCCAAGTCTTAAATTATACTGGACTGAAAAGCATTGATTTAATATGATTATTTAATATGATGACATATGTTAAAAATCAGTGTTTAATTATGATTATACACCAAAAATCATATGAAAAAGGTTAGAATTTTGGAGACAGTGGAGGCAGGATATGCTGTCTTTTAGTCCCCAGTAATGGTTAATGCTCCCAAAACTAAGAATCCTTCATGTCCCATAATGCAAACTGCTGTCATAATTCCTTACACCTTAACTGCCTGGTAAATACTTGTCTTTTAATCCCCTCACTTCCAGTACTTAGAGCATGCTTTTTTTTGTCATAAATATGACATCTCTAAGACAAGAACACAAAGTCTTGACACATTCACTCCAGAGCGTGTGCAGAAATCCAGCCGCTGTTTCCACAGGCTGAGTTATACCCCTCACAACAGGTGTAAAAAGATATGGAGTTCATCTTAAGATGCTCTTTAAAAACTGACTTTCGGGATCTTATGACCCACTTTCCCTGGATGAAAACTAGTTGTTTAACAGGCAGCGAGCATCATTTCTCCCTTATGTTAAAAAACAACAACATCGAAAACAAAATATTGACTCAATCCTGGAGGTGATGAGATATCTGTCAATGAGACATCTGCCTCTTCAAAGCATAACAATCGAGTTTTACAAGAGTAGTTCACAGAATTAAAAGCATAAAACATAAAATGTCACTATGGAAACAATGCTCCTGCTGGTCTACAGTCATCTCTGGAAACACTCTGAGCCACTGTGGAACACCTATGACAATCGTCTAAAGAGATGGGTGCATTGTCTCTGCAGAGATATGTTTCTGTACACCCATCACGGGAAATCTGCAAGACTGGCTATTGATATAAGGACGGGTGAGCGTAAAAGAAATGTTTGATTGTAGACTGGATTTCTTACTTCAAATTGCAAACAGAATATCATCGCTGCTACTCAAGAGCTTGGGTCAGAGCTTACACACAACATTTTAATGCATAAGGAACTGTTTTCAAAGAAATTACTCATAACTCTTCTCTAAAGAAAGAGCTTTTACTCCATGGGCTGGGTCCATCATTTTATTTCAAAAGAACAATTATTTTGTCCCTATGGTCGCTTCCTCATTCTGGAGGAAACATCTTCAAAGCCTCTGATCTTAAAACAGTTAAGGTCATTACCAGACTGACTTCTTCTGGCGAGCCATTATCAAGCATTTATCTCAGACCACAGTACAAAATAAAATCCCATTTTAGGTCAGTGGAAACATCACTCAGACCAGAATCTTTGGTTTTCCTGGTTTGGCAAGACACAGTTTGCCAGTCAAATCATTTTTTTCATATAGATATTTTTTTTTTAAAGCCTAGACGTAAACCTACAAAGCCGGATGATTCTCAAATATGAAATAACTATGCTTAAATACCTCAACCTTTATGGAACAGATTAGAATATCATACCATGTTTAAATCATTAGATCAATGATGATATTTTTGGGGTTAGCGGTGCTTTAAGAGGCTAATGAATTAGCGGATTCATCTATTAGTCACTAGCAAAAAAATCTATTTCGTGACAGTTCTCTTATCTTTACTTGTGTCTTTTTTTTTAGACTAAATGCCAAAGATCTTCTCCTTACAGCTTTACATGTGTGATGATTTGCAGCTTTCTTCAGTTTTATTTACCTTTAAAAAAAACCTTGGAGTTATTCCCCCTTGGTTGGACAAAGCGAGTCATTTGGACATCGACTGAAGTACATTTTCAGTACTTTTACAAACAAAGCCATACGCTCAATAATCAAGAAATCACTCAGAAGTTGAATCAATTAAGAGTGTGAACATAAGCCGCACCCTTTGGGTTCATAATAGTTCATAGAAGCTCTACACTACTCCTTAAAGCTCAAGGAGCATAAACTGTACAACACTTTGTTGTTTTTCTTAAGCTTCTTATTTCATCCCTTATATAATTAATCTCTGTGTATAAAAAGAAGTCATAGGAAGATATAGATACAGATAGTTACCATGATGACAAACCCACAAAAAATATTGAATAGTGGCTACTATGCCTCCCACCGTCACAACCTCTTACTGTCTATCTGGTCTACAGTATACCGCTCTACTGTAACAATAAGAAAAGAGTGGAGAGGAGGATTCTCCTGCAGGAAGACAAACATCTACACTAGACACGCTGCCCATGCACACATCACGTCGATGCAAAAAATGCAAGGAAAGAAATCTACAACTGTGGAAACTGAATTCCAGGCACTAAAGCAGCAAACATCTATAATTGGCTGCAGCAGAGCTGGGAGATGTGTCAGTAGAGTAAAGACATGTCAACTCTGACCTCCATCTGGCCATCATCCAAAGGCAAACTGCTGCCAACCGACGCACAAAATTAGCCGTGTCTCCCTCCAAGTCCCCCATTCAAGACCCCATATCATCATTCAACTAGCACTGATGTAATACAAAGAGAGATCTGCTTTCGTTGCGGATTTAAATCAACGACAATGAAGTGTATTTTTTTTTTTTTTAACAAAACAAGCGCCAGATTAGTTTGTGGTGCGTTTACTCGCCACTACATCCATCAAACAGCGTCCTGAGGGTCAAATACGGTCTGTTAAAAAAACATCTTGACATAAGAACATGGGTTGTATGTCTAACACCAGCAGAGTGTGTGTGTGTGTGTGAAACTAGCAGCAGTTTTTACTCACCTACAAGAAACCGTGAGTTCAACTTTGGTGGCAGGTATCGCAGCGGTGAAAGGGTCTGCGTCCCCGATACACGCCATATTCATCGAGCTGCTGCCTGCTCGGTCACAAATCGCCACGGATCCAGCGCCTTAACGGCGGCATGAGATGGACAAATGGGAGATAGGCAAATGGTAGAAAGAAAATACAATGAACAAACAGAAAGCCTTGCCAAAGAGGTGACAACGAGCCGTTTGTTTTCTGGAAGCGGGAGGGGGGGGGACGAGGGGGGGGGGGAATAAGCACCGGAGAAGAGAAACGCGGACGCGGAGCTGCAGCGCGCCGGAGTCGCGTCTCTGTGCGCCTCGGTGCTCCGGAGGAGAGAGGACGGTGTGAAGGGGAGGGAAAACACACACACACACACACACACACACACACACACACACACACACACACACACACACACACACTCACCGAGAGGCATACACACAAAGTGGGAGTGTACAGTAGCCTATGCATCAGCTTGTGAGAAACAAATGGCTTGACAGAGGAAGCACAGAGGAATTCGTATTTCCTATTAAATATGCCATAAACATTATCCCATTTAGAGGTATGGAATTGGTTTCATTTGGGTTAAACATTTATCTTATAGCAGAATTAAGAGTTATGTTAAAATAGACCACTTAAAGTTAAGTGTTGGATGGAGAAAACACAAGTTAATTCAGCCTATCAGCAGAAGATGTAGGCTACAAATAAAATGTGACTCAGTCAGTGTTTATTCTAAAATATTCTAAGCCTGTAATCTTTAGTTAACATAGCCTAAGTACAGATGCTAGTCAATATAGGACTGATCAGTCTATTAGTCTATCATAGTTATTGCTAATACTTATCATTAATGCTCTTATTAACTGTTGTTGCTCTGTTTTTCTCCAGCCTACATCTGAAGAAAGACTTCCAATGTTGGGAATTCTGACCTTCAAAAAACAGGAAGAGACTTTAAAGCCAACAACTAATAGCATTATATATCTTGGCTCAACGATATCCAAGCCAATATTTAAAAAGTTTACTTTCGAAGACTCTTTAAAGGCATTTCTAACCATCTTCATGTAAAAACATTTCGTTATAAAAACACTTGTTCACGGTTTCCCAAGTTAAGCGAAACTCCCCTGTTCAAGTTTTGAGAGAAACGGAAGCTTGGAATTTAAAAGGTTTTGTTTTTATTTAGTCAAAAAAAAATGTTTTTCTAAAAATGTTTGAGTAAACCCTTCATGGATTGTTTTTTAAATGACTGACTTGGGGCTTGAGGGGTTGTTTAGTAGGGTTATTGTTGCACTGTGAATTGCTCTTTGTATGAATGCTGCATATAAATAAACCTGCCTTGCCTAATAAGCTTGACTCATTAATCCTTTACCTGACTGTGAATGAGTGTACTGTATTGCTCTGGATATCTATATCCTAACTGTGCTGTGTATTGATAAATCTATGGAGCTGTCAGTGGTGCTGATGTAGCAGACACCCATTGACCTTATCTCTGTTCTGCTCTTCTGTCAGTAGCCTATGCATTAAACTGTATACTGTAATATTCTCTAAATAATATAATGTAAATTAAGCCATAACAATATTTGATTTTAACAACGATTCAAATACCAATTCAAAAGGAAAAAGAAGCAAACTTATAGAAGTCAATTAAGTGTTTTTGAAAGTCACAAAACAAGTTAATGTGCAAGTATTCTAACAACAAAAGTGGATGAAGTTGAGGAGGAGACTGTATGTCGTTAACGTTTGTCAATCAATAATTAATTGGCAAATTGACTGGGAGCTGTGCATTCTGCATTTAAAAATCACGCTGAGGCCAGGACAGTTTTAGAGCAACGACTTCCAACTTTCCCTTGTGCTTTTAATTGAGAGTTTGCTGTGTTACTTTATGTGCCACTGGAAGATGAGGGGTGAAGAGGCCCTGTGCTGCTCCATTTAAATTATCTCTTTTCACAGCAGCTGTTTGACAATTACTGTTCAAAAAATTTGCTGTTCTGTTAATTATTGTTTGTGCTGATATCATGAGCTCCTCTAATCATTGGATAAGGATGAATTATCCAAAAGCTAATTTTCCTAACAACCATTATTTAAAATGTTATGATCACTGAGAAGGAAAATAGTAATAAAAGCTCCAATTTGGCTCTGCCACCATCAAAAAATTAATTCTCAGACACAGGGGAGCCAATCGAGTTAGCCGCGTGGGTGGGAAGAATTACAGTTATGAGAGTTTGCAGGATAGTTGGAACGTATTCTTGCACAAGTTCGGAAACATTTTTAATTTTGAAACGATTACAAACTTTCAGTGTCTTAAAATGAGAAAGCAGAGCACTTTTGGCTGGCGGAACATGAACATAAAGCAAAAGTCATGACATATTATTACCATTCTGTTTACCAGCAACTTTTACAACACATACATTAAGGGTGTTATTTTTTCCATTTACCTTTTGTTAACATTTTACATGGTCAGAGAAGTATCACACTGAAGCCACGTGACAAAGGCCACCTGAGCAAAACTAACTTAATTAACCAGCCCAGCATGAAACTGAGGGCTATAAATGGGAATATGTGTCAGCTTCAGTTAGACTGAAGGAACACACTTGCAGTTCTCTGTACAAGCCAAACACCTGCTGGATTTGCTGAAAAAATATTCTAATGTTTTTATTGAGGTGATGATTTATTGAGGTTTTATTGATACAGTTATCAAAATGTAGCTTCTAAGCATCCTGTTATATTCCCACAGAGCAGTAGTTCAACCTCATCACACTATGCTTCATAAACAGTTTTATTTGGATAATTTGTAAATGCTACATGACAACCTTCTGCATGTGTAACATTACCATATACAGTACTATGTTATTATCCTATCTAAGCGTGTTAGCATGCAAATGTTTGCTGATTATCTCCCTTCTGTATCCACACAGAGACAGCTGGATCTTCAAAGAGAGGAGCCAAAGGGAAAGCTCACCATCAGGGCACTGTGCCAGGAGGTGACATGTATTAGCCTGTCTGGATGAATACTGTAAACTGGTCCTAGTCTAAGTAGAACCCAACCATACAAGGAGTCAGACATTGTCACCAAATGATAACAAAGAAAAATTATGGTTGGTGGTGATTTATACTGAACTACAGTGTGAAAATTTCCAATGGATGGATGTCAATTATTGGTTTGTGGGTTATTGTTATTCTTAAGCTTTAAGTTTCGCATTTTGGTTGTCGCCATCGTGTTTTTTGGATCCAGAAGTCATTGGGACCAGAGATTATGTTCCCATTATTATGCATTTATGGCGCATTTTATTGTAGCCATACTGAGCACATTCCCTGCTTTATCCTGTGTTTTACCTGAATTGTGACCATAATGAACATTAAGCATTTAAACTAGCCATTATGACCATAAACCTACTAGGAAAATGTTCGGAGGGGTAAAATTGACAGAAGTTAATGTTCCCATATACTTATTACAGAAATGCATATAATGCTTGCAACCAATGGTGTCTCCTCCTGCTGGTCACTTTAAGTATTTCTATATTGACTGCACTTACCACACCTTAAGGTTTGGTTCACCTTGTACAGTTTACCAACCAATTTATGGCCTTCCATGACGTACCAGAGGGCCACAGAAGTTGGTTTAAAATTTGCTAAATGAAAGAAGAACACCTGTCCTAACATTTATGGCAATCCATCCAAGAGTTGTTGAGATAGTTGAACCTGATTGACAGGTAGATAAGGCAATCACATTACCAAAACTTTAGGATTTAATATAGGCATACAATAAGCTGTGGAGCAAACAATCTAACTGTCATTTTCAGTGAGATCATATCAATATATTAAATACAATTATGACCATCATGTTTGATGGTATTAATATCCTATATTTTGACTTTAAAGTGTTGAGATCAAATTATTGTGTTTTAAAAACCTTACTTTCCATTTTTCCATCTCTCAAACCAAATAGAAATAACCTGCAAAGAAAAGCCTATTAAGCCTGTTGTATATGATGTATATAAAACACTACCTGGAATATCCTGATAATATATGTGGACATCAACAGAGATATTCTGCTACCATAAGAGCTATATGACAGACCTCCCCATCCTGCATTGAATGTTTTAGTCACAGAGCTATGCGACATAAAACCACAATCTGTGTGCATATTAGAGTTTCAGCCATTTTTCTCTGAGTCATCTATAGGATGAAAGAACTGAATGTGACTTCAACAATTCCTTTGTAATTTTCTGCCTAAAATGACGTGTAGTTACACTCTAGCCCCTCATCTCTACCTGAATTCAGCACCTGGCAATTTTATAGATAAAAAGAACCACAAAATAATCGAACTCCCATTTCACTCAAAGATCTTTGGGAAAATGAAGATGAAATGGAGGGCCGCTGTGAATTCTCTTGATTTTGTCTTCTGATGGCTACATCACAGACTCACATCCCACTTTGAGAGTTTTATTTCAGGTGAAACAAAGACACAAATAGTATCAAATATGTTGGAAGCAACTTCTGCCTCAGGCCTGTGAGATGGGAGGCTTTTTAAATTCAAATCAAGTGTGAAAACAGTCTTATTCACACATTTGATTACTGTTTTTGCAACTTTGTGAGAAGAATACTTTGTTCCAGAGAAGGTTGGTTGTCTTTTTAATAAAAAAAACAAGTTTACAATCCTCATTAGCATTTAAACACCTTATATGTGTGAATCTAGAGAAACAATCGCAGGTGTATTGGCTATCTCACCTCTCAAAGGGAATCTATTGCCAACTGCAGGCAACAGACAGCGCAGGAATTAAAAGATTTGTTGGTAGAATCTTCTTCCACATATTAGTTAAACAGTATAATAACAGTACATAACTGCTGCTTCAATGTCTTGTTTAATAAAGGAATAGTGGTGAAAAATATTATTTTAACTTTAAGCCTCCTAATTTGTACAAATAAATCAAAATGTATTTATATGGTGTTAATAATAAGCTCAGTGCATTAAAGTGTCTTAGAGCCTATACAGCTTTACTGATCCAGATTGTTTCAATGTGTTTCTATTTCTACCTAGAGAAATGGCATTATCTCAGCCTTCATACAGTGCAAGTGCAACATTAGCTTCAAACAGCAGTTGAGGGCTTGTTCCAGATGAAGTGTTGAGTTTGATCATTTGTAATAAGACAACCCCAGACGATTGAGAGGTGGTATGGTCCAGTTTCCTTTTATGACAAGTGAGCTTTTTTATTGGGAAACGATTTTATTACCTCTTGTACTTCCTCAACGGTAATAAAAAGTCCCTTCTTGGCTTTTGTTAGAAAGTCCTGGGAAGGAGTTGGGTTTTTCATCATGACCTAAATGCAGGAATTTGTTTTGATGTAGTAGTTTTAAAAATAGTTTTGCTATAAGCTGCCAGGGTATCTGACCAGAATTGTATTGTATTCGCGCCTGAGTGCCTCAAATAGATTTCAAATCCTCAGAGCTCTGACTGCTCCTCATTACCCGACTGTCTCTTCAATCTCTCTTTCCCTTGATTAACTGGAGAGAGCTTTAGTACCCATTGTGTTATATATGAACAGAGTTTATCTCAAATATACCCACTCTCTCATTACAGTCTCTCTTTTTTTGTATCTAATTGTACAAATTCACAGAACTTCATCGTCAAATCTCGCTAAGATTGCAAATCTTAAAAAAATACTGTGTATTTTCCTATTGATAAATGTGTTTCTTTGTCCAATAAACAGTATGAAATGCAAAAAAAAATAGTCAATTTTCTCTTTTGCAAGACCAACAAGTAGCAAAAATGTGACACATGAGAAGCTGAAATCGTGAAATAGCCTAATGAAGGAAACACTACATTTATTGTGATAGTTGCTTTCACTTTTTCGATGATCTGAAAATCCGTTTATGGACTCATGTTTGCAGGTGAAAGTGCAATGTTATTCATCATCACATACAGACAGTTTGTTTCAATTTTAAGGGTAGTTAAAGGAGCAATATCTAACTCTGACACACAGTGTTTAAAATTGGTACTGCAGTCCGAATTCCAAACACAGCTCTGCATCAGTCTCTGCCTTCTAACCTCTCACTATTTTTCAAAAGCATCTCCAATATTGATCCTAGTTTTACTACATTTCTGGTCGTGGAGCTTATAATAAAAATGTTTTTTTTATGTTGAGTAGAATCAATTATATCGGAGCAAATTCACTTGCCCGCTTCCATCGCTGCAACACTTTTTGCTTTGCCGTTTGCCTGGCAAACCGAGGGGCATCCAAAACGGCTGTATGGGGGTGCCTTAAAACCTTAAAGCCCACCATCTCTGGTCCAAACAAAACCATTTAGGACCAGAATCTAAAATTACATACTGGCTGCTGCAATGATGTCAGAGACACCAGCACTTCAACAGAGCATGTTTCCTTAATGTCTGATCATATAGTAAGCTTAAGATATCTTACAGATTAGTTCTTTAAGGGAAATAAAAACAAATGCACCTTTGAAACTGATAACTCAATAATAAGACTGTAAGATGACATGTGTTTTCTTCAGTGATGTGTTAGTTCTAATAAACCCGTCTGCTGCCACATTAAAGGTATACTGTATGAAAGACCAATCTCAGTAAATACCACCTGCTGTGTAAAAAAAAAAATAGGTCCTTGAGATCTAGTTTGTGCTGAAGCAGGTCAAAATCTGTCTCTGAGGGACGGAGATCTGCTCAGCAAACGTGCAGCAGGGCCCGGTGTGAAAATGTGCACATCTCTGCATCTTGTGAAAAAAGCTGGTTGAGCTGTTTTTAAATGAGGATTAATAGACTTGCATCAAAGAAAGAGGACCAAAGAACACATGTGATGTATGAAGAAGTCAGCAGGAATAGCAGGCATGGTGCTTGCTTTGTTAAACATGAGGTTAGTGTGTGTGTGTGTGTGTGTGTGTGTGTGTGTGTGTGTGTGTGTGTGTGTGTGTGTGTGTGTGTGTGTGTGTGTGTGTGTGTAAGAGGTGATGTAAAGGTCTGGTTGATGTCTGTAAACTCTAAAGGACACTGTAAAAAAAAGAGAAGGAGATTCAACACATCACAACCTGAGTGACATCTACAAACCCTAAACACAGCAACATGCACATCAGGCAGCCGGTGATTGCCGCTTCCTGTTAGACAGTCATGCAGATTTATTACAGAAAACCCTTATGGGATCCTGAGACATTCATTAAGCACCTGAAGAAAGTGTTTGTATGAGTGTTTGTGCTTGTGGTACACACTGTGGTACATTATAGCCTGAACCTGAACTATGTATGTAGATCAAGTCCCTTATTTGTCACTAAGGTTTCCCAAAATCTGGTCTGTAAAGCCTGGAGAATATAACTTTGTTTTAACGTTTAAAAAAAGACTATAACTGTGTGGCAAATGAAAGAAGATTGGTTTATGATTATGAGTAAAGTGCAGCTGGTCTACAATTCTTGTAAAAAATGTTTTGCTTGGGTCAATACAAGGACTGAAGAAGTGTTGCTATTCTCTCATTTATTTGTTCCTCAAACTTCCAACACATGAATGAAAAAAGACAAAAGTAAAAGTTCTGAATTAAAATTATAAATCAAGAGAGCAGAATAGGCAGGTCTCACAACAATCAAACAATCATAAAAGACCCTTTAATTAGATACAAAGGCTCAGAGAGATAATCCTTCTGTTCCTTGAAACCTGCAAACAACTCAACAACATGAAACATCACTACAGTGACACACAAGACATTTTTTTTTCTTAGGGGGGTTAGCATCCAAAAGCATTTTTGAACCACTACATTACTTGATTAAAAAACTATATTTTGGGGCGTTGGTGGCGCAGTGGTTAGTGCGCGTGCGCCATGTATGGAGGCTGTACTCCTCCAAGCGGGCTGCCCAAGATCGAATCCCACCTGTGGCTCCTTTCCCTCATGTCGTTCCCCACTCTCTCTCTCCCTGATATCCAACTCCTCCCACTGTCCTATCTCTCCATTAAAGGCACAAAAAGCCCCCCCAAAAAACAAAAACCTTGTTACTTTATAACTATATTATTAGTGCTGTTTAGGATCAATACAGCAGAGGCACAAGCAACTGCAGAAACAAGCTTAGCACTCCTGGAAAAAAGTTTGAGATGTAGTTGAGTAATAAGAAAACAAAAGTATAACCACTGTTTTCACAAATGATATCTGTATGTATACTTTGAAGAAAATTCCAAATAAAAAATATCATACTTGGCTATGACAGTCTTTGTTTTCCAGCTAAAGCAAGATATGTCATTGTAGCCAACGTAAGCCACTATGGCTAACTCTAGTATGACCACAAGTCTGTTTGTATTGTCTTTATTTTAGAGATAGGACAGTGAATAGAGTCAGAAACCAGGGAGAAAGAGAGTTGTGTACCTCATGCAGGGAAGGAGCCACATTTTGGACTTTGAACCCAGGCCGTCTGCTCCTGAGGACTTCAGCCTCTGCACATGGGTACCAGGCCTCCAGCGCCCCTAGATGTCTTTTTTGAATCCCTATTAGATCTGTTGTATAATAGATAATGTGTAATGTCCTCCATCAAACTCAAGAGACGTAGACTTGGTTCAAAAGTGTAATTCATTCAACATGAATGTGCCGATTCTATATGCAGACATTTACCGTGTGTGGAAATCAAATCAGTGTTGCAAACTAAATATTCTGAATATCGTGTTATTGATTTCAGCCGCCGGGCCCGGTTCTCAGTAAATTACTTCCCATATAAATAATGGAGTGTATTACTGAACTTGGCTGGAGGGGCTCACTTCACTGAAGAAGGTAATTAATGTGGCGGTGAAATATACCACGCTACGGTGTAGCTGTTGTGAGCTGCAGGGAAACATAGTGCACACTGTGTGTCAGTGGTCAGATCGATGCTCGTTTTTATACATCAGTCATTTCACGTAACATTCGATTAAAAGTATTGATTACAAGATTTGGTTAAATGGATCGCTTCAAAGGTCCATTAACCGGAAAAGAAGCACTTTGTAGACTCCTGCTCTTTAACCGTTGGACAAAGGTAACCTTGTGTGAACAGTTGTAATAAAGACAAATGTTGATTGTTTGAATTGATTTGATGCATATTTATTATCTAAAAAAATGCTATTGTGCCTGCTGATGGTTATCCACCCATCCATTCATTATCTATAGCCTACCGCTTTTCCCGTCCAGCTGTCATTGGGCGACAAGCGGGGTACACCCTGGACTGGTCACCAGTCAATCACAGGGCTGACATATAGAGACAGACAACCAGCCACACTCACATTCACGAGGATTTTGTATCTGGTTAGGAAACAGACTGAAGCCTCTCTTACAAAAGCAGAAGAGACCATCTGTGAGAATATTGATTATGACAATATATAACTGTTTTTAATGCTGTAAACGGCGTCAGACCAGGCGGTAAACACCATAATGCTGAAACACCCTTTCTTTAAATACATATTCCACAGAAAAGATTTACAGCGTGCGCGATGTGAGACTCTTAAGAGACAACAGGATGAGATTTTCCAACAGGTAACTCTACTTACACATGGACAGGATTAGATCAACTGTGTCCCCAAGGGGAGCCCCACACATTGAAAGTTCCTCAAAGGAGCTTTAACGGCTGTCCCTCATGAAACACCCACATTACTCCGAGACAGGAGGTCATGAATGCTGACCTGAGCATCTAGACAAACACTTAATCTACAAATAGTAAAAAAAAAAACTCAGCTTCAAGTTAAGGTTCTTTGTTCCAGACTTAATTTGAACACACGTTGGTGAGTATTATTTAAGTAAAAGGGTAAAAAAGTACTCATAGTACAATATTTGAATTACAACTGGAGCTACATACATCAAGATAATGAGTACAGTTACTAAGGTTACACATTTGTTTCCTGCCTATTATTTTGTCAGTGAGACTGGATTTCGAAAATAGCAAACCCTCCAGGCCCCAGACCCCCAAGGGGCTCCCACATCCCAATATTCATCATGTCAGTGAGTCTGTAATAATACCACACTTTAACACAGATTCTAATAAAGAATAATATGTAGCCTATGTCTTGTAGAGGGTCTCTGTGTCGAATATTTCCTTGCTGTAAATTCATCACAGTCATTTTACCCTGGAGGCCATCTAGTAGATTCATTTGGGGATGTCACTAAGGAATCAAAGCTCTGCTGCTGTTTCTCTTATTAGCCAAAAAATGCATAAAATGTCAGTGAATGTATTTTTGGGATGTTGACAGCTCTGACTCTTACTCACACACTGTCCTCGGTCAGTCGTGCAGGTGATTCTACTGCCATCAAGTGGTCACACATCTTCAAACATGCTTTACAGAAAGTATCCTCACCTCAGAGGAAAGGTTTGAAAAGAAACACAGAAGCCTTTACGTGTTAACAGCAAACATTTTTGACTGATTTGACGTGTCCAAAGTGTCTCAACTTGTTTGGCTTCATGCTGTCACAGCACTTCACAAGTCACCACACACTGTAGGCTATGTTTACAGGTGAAGCCAGGATGAGATATGACTCGTCATATTTTCTCATCTCAGTTGTAGACGTTGTGACATTTCATGGAGATTCAACATTAGGCGACTTTTATCTGGCAGGCCTTTCACAAAACTGACCAATACTTACAGGCAGTGCAGAACTGAGTGCCTTGTTTTGATTCAGCCAGCACCCTTGAGAAAACCTTAAATAAATGGTCCTTAAACTACAAGATGTAGTGAGCAGATATAATTTGTTTTCCTAAACACAACAGTAACTCCTGCAGGAACCTGAGATACATCCTTTATTAGTGAGGTAATTAGTTAGATGAGGCTTTTATATGACAATATGGTACAAAATAAAGTCATAATAATGATTTTTTTCATGGGAGAATTCATGCATTTGTATCCCACATCAAGTCAATTAACACTAAAAAATGTCCTGTTTGTATATTGCCTTTTATAATAATAAAAATGAGTTGGGCTTAAAATGAAGATTTGCTGAAATAAGGTGAAAATTAAGAGACTATCGACAGAAAAGCAAACACATTTAAAAAAAACTGACCAGATATTGTAGATATTTGTATAAGTGACCAACCTGCAGGTATTTGAGCCTCTACATGTAGTTTATAAATGACTGACAGACCAGAGAAAAACCACACAGAAGTTGCTGTTTTTGACAGATGGTGTTTATTCTCACCAGGCATCTGACATTAGAATCGCTACAGAGTTGGCCATTCGGGAATGGCTTCTAAAACTCCAGAGAGAGAAAGAGAGGGGGAGACGCCTGGGAAATGTGTAACAGGGCGAGCATTACAAACAGAAGAACAGAGAGAAGAAAAACGTGTAGGCCACAAAACACAATCTGCCAGCTCACTGGAGGAAAAACTCCGTCCACAGTTTTTAATCTGGTCCGCTCAGCTCTCACGTGGGACTGTTTCCAAATCTGTGGTCCCACACAACAAACATTCGGTCTGATTTATTTTTAAATACATCGTTTACATACATTAGATATGTACTCAAATAATGCCAACAGCGGCTGTTTCATCGAACATTCAAAAAGTGACAGCACACAATCGCGACAGTTGCATCATAAGAGACGGCGAGTGTCTCCGGGAAGGCGCCGCGAGGATCAGAACTGGGAGACGGGCGAGGGGTTATTCTCACAACATGGGGCAAAGTCTGAAGGCCTCTCCTCTTCAAAAAAAAAAACAAAAAAAAGATATTATCACATTTATATACAAACACATTGCTGGGTAGCCTACTGATTGGACCTCACCCGGAGTCCATGATGAGAGAGCCCTCTTATAGGGTTGAAGAAGGTGAGCACACGACTTAGCAGCACGGGAGTTAGACGACATGTCAGTAGTGAAGGTTCAGTGAGCGCTAACCGCAACATGTGAGAGTGAGCACACGTTTACAAGTACGATGAAACACGGACAACAAGTGCAGAATATATCTGAACCTATTCATATTTATGAAGGATTAACTGTTTTAACAAAGACTCATTGTGTCGGTTTTCACAAGTGCTCAAGATTTACAAGAATACGTTGACATTTTCTGAAGGTTTATTCCCTTTATCTCTGAGCGTTTGCAGCCAGTTAGCTTAGCTTAGCATAAAGACAGGAAGCAGGGGTAAACAGCTAGCCTGTCTCTGGCTTGAAGTATGAAAAATAAATCTGCCTATTGGAAACTCCAAGCTCTCAAATCGACTCATCACATCTGTTTTTTTACTAATCCATACATCAAATACAGGACAGTGCTTTATTATGATATGTCCTCCTGGAAAGAGCCTGATTGTAAATGGATTTATTTTTCAGCCTGACCACGACTTCAAACCAAACACACTGCCCTAATGCAGTGAATCACATTTGGAAAGATAAACAGCTGATAAAACACTGACAGCCATGCACTGGCTTCCACAGAGTCCAGACCTGGATATGACAGAGACAGTATGGGATCACCTGGGCAGACAGAAATACAAGAATGCTTCAATATAGAGAAGAACGGCTGAAAAAAGCCTGTTATTAGCAGAAACCTTCAAGACAATCTCCACTAACGAGTTCAAGATGTGCTAAACACAGAGGGAGGTCAGAATGAATCGAAGTATTTCCTGGTTGCTATTTTCCAGGTTGTATCTAAATAAAGAGGGCGAGTTATGAATAAAGATGGCTAGAGGTGACCTTAGACTTTCACACGGTACTGTAGGTGTAAGAATTGAATTACCAGAGGAGGTTACAGCTGCCCTCCGAGATATATTCCAGCACATTACTGAGGTTTTTTTTATAAAAATCTGTTTTATCATCTTACTGTTTCTATTATATTTTGAATGGTTATAAACTAAAACGATCTATGATTTTGTTTCCTTGACTCATAGAAGATTGTTTGAATATTGTTCTTCTCTGAACACGACTGCTCTGTTACCACTCTGTCATTTCTAACCAGTCGTAAGATTGAAACTTACTGACGTCGCTTAAAGCTGACAACTGCTGATACAGACCGTGTGTTTGACAATCGGCAGCTGGTGACTTGACAAGCTTTATCACAAGTGACATCATCAGTGGCTCAGCTCATCAGCTGCTACTCTTTACTGTTACGTCTTTTCTTGCTCTGAAGCGGGGCTCCTGTTGTCTGAGGGAGTCTCTTAAACACGACTGTGCAGAGAGCAGAGGACAAAGGGAACACTCATATTCTTCCCCTTTAATTAAACAAAAACAATTATGTTAGATAAAGCTCTGGCTTGCTGTATTTTGGCTAATTCTAAACTATTCAGTAATGAACACATCATGTTAATCATAAGGCGCTTCCCTGTGAATCAAACCTAAAACTTAGAAAAGAAAAACCATATTAGTTATTTAACTTCAGAGATGCTGACAGTCAGATGCTTTTCTCCCTTTGGATAACGCCATAGCAGCTATTTTCCCTGTTTCCAGCCTTTATGCTATGCTAAGCCAAGCTAACCAAACTCTATTTCACAGACAGACACAAGAGTAGAAAGGGAATAAATATACGTCTCAAAATGTCAAACTTTTTGCTGCTACTGTAAAGTGTGATGTGTTCACGAGTGCAGTGCAGGACAGCAAGGACAACAAATGTGTGCGCAATTTTGGTCGCTGATCTTAAACAGCTGCATGAATTTCGGAGGGAGGAGCACAAAAGCAGGAAGGGGAAGTTTAGGGGAAGGATGATTTGTCTTTAACACGAGCAGTAAAGCCACTTTGATTAATCTTAAGAGGAAAAGGAGCGCAGGGACATTTGCTCTGCTTCAATGCAGAAAAGCAATCTCAAACAATCCTCACAAACCCGAGAACTGGGTTTGGGAAGACCAGCTACCAACCCGTTCGCTCGGCCACCTTCTCTTCTCTTCCTTGACTTCAAAAGCCTTTCTTTCTTTTCTATATTTGATCCTGGCACAGTTCTGAATAGCGCTCAGCTACTTTCTGTCTTTGTCGTCTTCGAGTCTCGATTGATCTGACTTTGTGATGTTCTCATGTTCTGAGATGACAAATCGTCTACAGCGCAAAAGAGAAAAAAAATACTGCAAAGAGTATGAACAATACATTAAACTAAACTAACTAGCACGAGTTTAAGAAAAAAAGTATGGTGCTAGTGTGGGTGGACATGTCTTCGTTCTTGGCTCAGTCACAAAGGTCACATGGCGTTAAAGGTGTGTTTCAGGAGTCAGCGTTGGGCTTAATAAGTTGGGGGATCAAAGTGCAGGGCAGCAGCATCCAAAGATGCCCTTAAGTGTCCTCTAAAGTCACACCCAGCAGGTGGCTTCTGTGTTCAGATACTGGCCACCTCATCTGCGTTGTCGACCGTCTCCAAGTTGCTGTCCAGTCCGCCACGTGCACGCCAGATCTTCACAGTCCGGTCACTGGAAGAAACAGTCAAACACACAAACAAAAGAGTTAAACTACCACACAGCTGAGGAAGTAATAAACATGTCTAATCAGTCTTGCTGACATGAATGAATGTTTTACTACAATAAACAGCGACAGGAAGCAGACGCCGCACATCAATTACAGTATAGTGTTAGCTTGTCCCCCCCTCCTTCATTAGCTTACGTGCTAATATGTGCTGTATGTATCACAACAAGCATCATCACTCTCCATGTGCAGTTACTTCTCAGTTGAGTGACCATCTTCATATTTTTCCACAAGTGTTCGATAACTGCATTTGAGGGAACGACGCAATAATTGTATCTATACCTACCTCTACAGATCGAACATAGATCTAAGAAAGATTTCTGTTTTTATGCGTAACATTAACACTCACTGGACTTATATATTTTCTTTACATGCACTCTGTGAGTGGATTTATATACACTGCAAGATTTGTTTCATTGTCAACTGCACAGCTCCTTCATTGCACATTTTGTACTTTTTCTTTTTAATATTTTTACATTTTTAAATTGTATACTATATATTGTAATTGCTTCTTATATTTCATTATTCAAGTTCTTGCTATTTTTGCTTTATTTTCCTTTGTTAACTGTTTCTGCACCAATACACCAAGACAAATTCATTGTATGTGTAAATGTACTTGGCAATAAAACCCGATTCTGATATTTTTTCCCCTTCCCTACTACACCATCGACCCAAAAACCCCTTATTGGTCAAGCTGTAAATAAATAAAAGTTATGACTATTATTGTTATTTTATAAATCAAGAGATATTTAACATCAGATGTGTGGTTAAGCCTTAGCATTGGCCCACATCATTTAGAAGCTAGGCGAATGAAAGTTGAACTTTCTTTGCTTTATGTGTGACAGATCCTCAGAAGCTATCTCTGCTCCGACTTGTTCATCTGTAGTTAAGAGTTCATTTTGAAGGTGAATCAGTAAGTCAATGCCTTGTGAAGCAGTTCAATGCATGTCCTGGTAACATAAAGTCATGAATAGTGTGTATTTGGTTGGTGTGTCAGACTCACTCGGAGGCGGTGAACAGGTGGCTGCTGTTGGTAGATATGCTGTTGATGGGACTTTCATGCCCCTTCAGCTCCCCCAGAGTCCCCAGAGTGTCCGTGTGCCACAGCTTGAGCACTCCACCCCTGCAGCCACTCAGCAAGGCAGGAGACCCCGGCACGACACCGAGTGCACAAACCCAGTCACGGTGTGCGTTTGGGACTTGCTGTTGGAGACAGGAGTCAAAGGTTTTATGAAAGTAGACAAGAACAAAGCTCTTCCAGCTGTTGAGATTGTCAGTTTTTTTTTTTTGGACTTGCAAAGACAATAGAACAGACGATCACATCCTGCAGTTAAAAAACATTTTGCTATTATGTCAACATCAGGGATGAGGCAGGGCAAATACAGAAAGTGTTTGGACTGAAAATGACAGGTGTTATAACGGTTCAAGGCCAATCATATTTTGTTTGACGGGCTACAAGACTTGTTTTTAGCTCTACTTGTCATTCGAACAACATAGAAACGCTTTATAACCAAATATAGAGAAGTTAATTCAATGACAGATATGCAGTTACATGATGGCTAGTGCCACTGAAAATACACACATGTATGTAAAAGATGTCAGCACCAAATTGACAGCACCGTCTAATTAGGAAAATGTAAAAATAATCAAAATGAGATTAGAGAAATTACTTTTTTGTGCACTAAAAAAACAAAATCTTGATATTTTAATGTATGGATTTGGTGTTTGAAATTGTTTATATAAAAATATTACAACCACTAGTCATCTTTTAAACAGTTGAGGATAGGCAGAAAACGTTGGAAGGAGAGAGCGGGGGACAACATGCAGCCAAGGGTCGAGGTCAGATTCAAACCCACTGCCGCTGCAATGAGGACTAAAGCCTCCGTACATGGGGCGTACGAGATAACCGCCAGGCTATCAGCGCTCATCTTTTCTTCTTCTGATGATTAGTTTAATAATTCTTAGTTTTTTCTTATTTCACATCTTTTAAAAGTCTTAGTTTGAGTCTTTAATATCGCCTGGTGTTGATTAAATATTTTGTCTTAGTGTGAAAATAGCCTCGGTCAACATTTTTATCATTGTTTTTACATTAGATCTAATTTCAATGAATCAATTCCTACATATTGTATTATTCCGTTTAGTATGTATTTACTTAATCATTTCATCACCTTCTTTCCTGTTTCAGTCTTTCAGGATTTCATCTATTGTTGTCCATTTCTGATTTTTACTTCCTGTCTGTCATTCTTTTGAGAAGCACTTTGGGCTGCATGCTTTTATGTATGAAAGGTGCTATCCATTATTACAAATCAGAATTGGAGTGAGGCAAAGCACTTTGAAAAGTAGTTGACCACTCAACCTTGAATGAAGAACAGCTACTGTAGTTGCTCCTTAATACCAAAGTGTTTCATCGCAGCCTCTGAATATCTTTCTAATGCATCTTTTTTATCTGACATCTTTCTGATCCAGTACCTGCAGCAGGTCTTTGCGGTCCAGGTCCCACTTCTTGATGCCGTTGTCTCTGGAGCCGCTGAAGAAAATGTCCCCCTGGACCACCAGAGACTCGATTCCGTCGTAATGGGGAGGTTCAAAGTTGTGTGTGGGGCTGATGCTCCCCAGAGAGCCTTCGGTCACATCAAACAGCTGAAAGAGAGTCATACAGCTACGTGTTAGAGGTGCATCAATGTGACAACACTTTGTGGGGACTAGCTCATGATGTAAGGTTTGTCTTGCGTAATGGATACACTCCCACAATCCTTATGTTGTATTCATGAATGCCTAAATCTTATCGTATGCTACAATCATATGTCTATGCTTTGGTTTCCATGGCGATCAGAATGTGTTCTGGCAAAAACAAAAAGGTAAGAAAGAGGCGCAGATCACTAAAAACTCACCTTGATGTAGTGGTCCTTGGACCCGGTGATCACCATGTCCTGGTTGTTTCCAGACTGATCCACAGTCAGACACATGACAGGGCTGAGGTGACCGGTAAGTTTCCCTGTGGACGCAAATCTGAGCAGAAAAAAACAACAAAAAAGACCTTAAAAGGATAGAAAAATGGCGCCCGACTCAGGACAAGCATGCAGGTGAAAATCAATTAATTCTAGGACATTAGTCTATGAAGCAAGATGCTGCTTACGCTGATACTCGTGATAAAAACAGACGTGTGAGCAAACAAGTTTTTGAATTGAGTTTGGAAGTTTAATCTGAGTGCATATAGTTGGTTTTTTAATAATCCGTACTGCCTGTGACTGTCGCTCCTTTCAAATAAAAGAGAAAGGCTATTCATCAAAAGTTAAACAGGCTGTCATTGGTCGCTGACAGCTTTGGATTGGATACCTGACAGGTTTTAATGAATCAGGTCCTCAGACTGTGCAGCTACACAGCAGTGTGCTGTGATGAAACGGCTGTGTGTGTTAGGCATCAGAATATTGTTTAAGAGCAGAGCAGATATGCAGAGAATTATAAACAGACTGTCGGCTTAATCTCATTTTAAGTTTGACTTTTAATACACATAACTTCATTTTAATAAAAAATAAACGTTTTGCACTGACATGTTCTTCTTCAAGTAAAAATAATATGAAGTAAAGTGAAACTACAAAATGAAAATCTCAATGACGACTGGACGCTCAACCTGGATTGGTTCATTCGAGACAATTCTTCCATGAATCCAAAGGTTTGAATGTTGGAGCTACATGAATCATCATTTCTTCAGGATAATGATTAAATGTTGAACAAAAATCTACAATGTCTGACTAGCAAACAAACGTTTATTGGCAACGTTTCGGTTGCCTGATGAAGGTCAAGTACTGAAACGTTGCCAATAAATGTTTGTTTGCTAGTCAGACTGTGTGCAGGAGTTTACCTTTGAGTTTTTGATTGACACATTGCTCTCCTACGCACCTGTCTTATGAAATGGATGTGCAAAGGTTTTTACTATTTTGTGCAAGAATCTACGACGATTCATCCAACACATATTCTTTTGATCAAATTGTGATTCATTACATCCCCTTAAATCTCATCACTAGAGGGGCTTAAAAACATTAAAGTCATTGTGATACAATATAAATATCCTGTGTCACTGCTTAAACATTTCTTACTCATCACTCGTTTTTACCTTCTCAGATCCCAGACTCTGACTGAGTTTCCAGCGGCGGCATACAGAACCGTTCCGTTTGGGTTCAGAGCAATCTGGTTGACTAGATTCTCTCCTGCAGGGATGGTGACCGTCCGACTGGTGTTAGACGCACAGGCATCTCCCACATTAACCTGACCAGAGGACCTGAAAAAAAAAAAAAAACCCACACAGATGAGATGTTTCCGCATCTGATTCAAGAAATCAGGGGTAAAAGAAACGGAAGTGTTCCCACACATCATGCATGAAGGTACGAAATACTTTAAAGGTGAGAGAACATGTTGTATTTTGAGGCTTTTACTTGTGATGGTGTCTGATGAAATTATTAAAACCGTTTCGCTGTAAGCCTTCTACATCCCTTCTTATAGATGAGTCAGTTTTAAATGTGTATTTACGGGTAAATAAGTATTCATTAGATCATTCAGGGGCAACTTTGGTCCATATTTTTCTAAATCTCAAGATTTAACAAAATGATATAACTATATGTCAGACAAACCAGCGCACCTTTAAATCAGTTTAACTCACGTCAATGTTCGAATGCACTTGGCAGAGTCCCGGATGTCCCAGACTTTGATGTAGGAGGTGGAGACGGTGAAGACCAGACTGGAGCTGTAGCGGACCGACACCACGTTGTTGGGATGACCGGCCAGGGACATTATCTCCTGACCCGTCACCAGATTCCACACCTTACAGGTCCTGTCTGTGGACATGAAGACAGTCTGTCATCTTCTTTATTTTTTCATGCATGGACCATGGTGAGAAAACGACGACATCAAAACTAGAGCAATGAGTGTCGAGCTCAAAATCAAGGCTGTTTGAAAATGAATCACAATGTAAACCCTGTTCTTGGTGATACAAGGGAGACATTAGAAACTTGCAGAATCACTTTTTTCTCTAAAGCCTGGAAGAAACATCAGGATGATTTATTATTATTAAGTGTCTACTTTGGGTCTTTGGTCTCTTTGTATTAATAATGGTGTCATGTAAGCCTGTTTAAGATAAGGCATATTGTTTATGCATGACTCAATAATAACATTAATTAGTCATCAATCATCGTCATCAACAGTAACTGTAAAGCGCCCTGAGGCAAACGCTTGATATTAGATTCAGGGACTATTTTTTGAATTTGCTGATCTTGCTCTGCTGTAGATTTATTTGTATGAATGTTTATCAAGAGGAAAGAGAAACAAAGAATATTTTCTTTGTCACACATTCTTTTACTTTTTAACTAATAGGATAAAACTGTAACTCAGATTGTTGGATCTCCTGGAACCCAAGGATCCCTGATCCTTCTTTATAAAATACAGATCTCTATGATCACCACAATTTCATGGTGGGTGCCCAAGAATAATGACACAAATTCAGTGGTTATGGAGTTGAATAATAATCGCGAGAAAATAAATATTATGATGTAAAAGTGAAGTTGACCTTTGCCATGTCAGAAACGACACCTCATGTCATAATTAGGGAGCAGCAGTAGCTCAGTGTGTAGGGGCTTGGGTTGGGATCTAGAGGGTCGCAGATTAAACTCCTGGGGTCTCATTAATCAACAGTGCGTAGAAAGTGTTCTAAATTCTGTCTTACGAATGAAATTTATAATGTTCTATAAAGTACAAAAAAATCTGTATTTATCAACCATGCAGACAGTGATCGTACGCACATCGGTAGGTAATCAGTGTTGATAAATCCCACATGTTCTTAACCAGCAGGCTTGTGCATGTTCGGGGACATTTGCATTCAGAAACGCCTCCACTAAACCATTTATGGTAACAACACACCTCTTTAAAAACCACGTCAACATATTTACCTCGGAGGAATAATATGAGAGTAAAGAAAAGGAGCTTGAAAGCAGAAATGGAAGTGGATGAGGTTGAATAAAAAATGGTAATAAATAAATAAATAGATAAATAAATACAATAAGGTTAGTAACTCTTGCGCTAAGTGACCCAATTAAATTATTAGTCTTTTCACTTAGTCGAAGTTACTCACAAAAGAACAAATGATGCAGGAGAGAAGGTGACAGGTCAGAGGAGAAAAGACGAAGATGAAGTTTGAGATTAAGCTCAGTGCAAAAAATAAAACTCATCGCGGCACAAAAGCGAGAAGCATTTGCAGCTGGAGGATAACAGAATACTCCAAAATTTCACCCAAGAACGGTACATTTACAGCGTCATCGGGGGCAAAGCTCTCTCTGGGAAAAAAATTAAACAGTGACGCTCTCACAAGAGGACAGGCTGGACCAAACAGATCAGTGCACTCTTTTGAAAAGCCCTTACTGCGGAGCACACGGTTCGCCAAATCATCTAAAGGCAAAACGAGCCATAATGTAACATTTCAAACGCCTATCACGTCGGTCTTTTTAAGGTTTTGGAACAAATTAAGGCAACACGTCTGTTTCAAACTAGACAAAATCACTTATTTGGGGTTTTTAATTAAAGAAAACTTGGAACATGCATCTACGTTGAGATTGGTTCTGGCGTGCTGTGACACTCGTAGTTCTTTCAATGTTCTACCGCTAGATTCTCTGTACGCATGCTCAGAGCTGTGCTTATATTTACACACATTTCTAAGTAAAAGTACAAGTTGATAAATCCCACTCTTTGCGTGGGAATAATAATAATACATTTTATTTATAAGCGCTTTTAAAAAACTCAAAGACACTGTACAATAGTTAAAAACAGAAAGAACAGCACAGTAAAGGACAGACTAACAGACATCACAACATTACACACAAATCATAAAGATAACAACAATAAAGGTAATGAATGTGTGTTGGAAGTGAGTTCCAGAGGGAGGGGGCAGCTATGGAGAAGGCTCTGTCCCCCCCCCAGGTTCGGTGCTTGGTTCTAAGAGGGGGAGACAGGAGGATGGCTTTTGAAGAACGGAGGCTGCGTGTAGGAGTGTGAGGGTGAAGGAGAGCCGTGAGGTAGGAGGGGGCCTGGTGGTTAAGGGCTTTATGTGTGAGGAGAAGGATTTTGAATTGGATACAGTAATGGTAATGGAATGTTCTTGCGCACAAATTACGCACAGCTCCGTGCTTACACACTGTTGATAAATGAGCCCCCTGGTGTGGACCAAAATATTTAAGTTGGTCTGGTTGCTGGAGAGGTGCCAGTTCACTTCCTGAGTACTGCCCAGGTGCCCTTGAGCAAGGCACATAAACCCCAACAGCTCTGGAGCGCTCCCTGCGTAGCAGCCCCACTAATGCCTGTCCATAGCTCCTGTTGGTGCATGTGTGTTTATTCCATGCCTATGTGTGTGAGAAGCATGTGTCTCAACAACAGAGTGTAAACCAGAATTTCCCTCATGGATTAATAAAATATGTAAAATTGATTTGTTGCAAAATAACCCATTTGGAGAGGTCACAGTGGCCTTGACCAATGACCATCATAACAGATCAAATCATAACAAATAACCTCCTAGCATCCCTGACATTCACCAGGAAATGATGGACTGACTTTTTGCCCCGAACACATAACACATCTGTACACTGTCTCCAGTGTCTCCACATCTGTACACTGTCTCCAGTGTCTCCACATCTGTACACTGTCTCAAGTGTCTCCACATCTGTACACTGTCTCTAGTGTCTCCACATCTGTACACTGTCTCCAGTGTCTCCACATCTGTTTACTGTCTCCAGTGTCTCCACATCTGTTTACTGTCTCCAGTGTCTCCACATCTGTACACTGTCTCTAGTGTCTCCACATCTGTACACTGTCTCTAGTGTCTCCACATCTGTACACTGTCTCCAGTGTCTCCACATCTGTACACTGTCTCTAGTGTCTCCACATCTGTACACTGTCTCCACATTTGTAAACTGTCTCTAGTGTCTCCACATCTGTTTACTGTCTCTAGTGTCTCCACATCTGTACACTGTCTCCACATCTGTTTACCGTCTCCAGTGTCTCCACATCTATACACTGTCTCTAGCGTCTCCACATCTGTACACTGTCTCTAGTGTCTCCACATCTGTTTACTGTCTCCAGTGTCTCTACATCTATACACTGTCTCAAGTGTCTCCACATCTGTACACTGTCTCTAGTGTCTCCACATCTGTTTACTGTCTCTAGCGTCTCCACATCTATACACTGTCTCTAGCGTCTCCACATCTGTACACTGTCTCTAGTGTCTCCACATCTGTTTACTGTCTCCAGTGTCTCCACATCTATACACTGTCTCCACATCTGTTTACTGTCTCCAGTGTCTCCACATCTATACACTGTCTCCACATCTGTTTACTGTCTCCACATCTATACACTGACTCTAGTGTCTCCACATCTGTACACTGTCTCTAGTGTCTCCACATCTGTTTACTGTTTCTAGTGTCTCCACATCTATACACTGTCTCTAGCGTCTCCACATCTGTTCACTGTCTCTAGTGTCTCCACATCTGTACAATGTATACAGTGTCTCCACATCGGTACACTGTATCCAGTGTCTCCACATCGGTACACTGTATCCAGTGTCTCCACATCTGTCTCCAGCACAGAGGCATAAAACTTAGCAGCTCCAGGGGGATAAATGAGCGAGTCACTGTATTTGATTTCCAATACATCCACCTCCATTAATTATTATACAAAGCTTTTTAACAAGAATAGTTTTACAGTATGTGCAATATAATTTTTCTACATCTCCTCGTTTATCCACACACTGTGCACCTGCCAATCTTAATTAAACCCTGTCAGGTTTTATTTGCTGTTAACAGCATATGAGCATGTCAAAGTGGAATAAATTAGCATTGCCAGTATAGGAAGCGAACGTGTGAGGAATACTGATGAGGGAGAGGGGAAGAGGTGACGAAGGGAAGGGTGGAGGGATGATTGTGGGTGTTATCAACCTTTGGATCCGGTGAAGAGGAGGTCATCAGTGCAGTCGACACACAGGACCGCTTTATTGTGTCCCTCCGCCACGTGGACGCACTGCAAGGTCGCTGAACGGCTGCTCTTAGTGGCCGGCACAGGATTAATGACGCCCCTGGAAACACACACACACACACACAAAACTATAAAAAGCTGCAGAATAGACATAATACTGTCGAATAATCAGAGCGCAGCACAGAAATAAATCACACCGACGCAACCAGAATCATGCACAGCATGCAGCTCTCATGGCTGATTACCACGACGCTGCAAACCAAGAATAGAAAGAGATGACAGGAACAGTCCAAAGGAAAATTAGGAGGCAGCTGTTTGAAGAGTCACCATTATTGTGCTGGAGAAAAAGAAAACCACGAGTCCAAAAATACCCCTACTGCCCCTTCAAAAGCTTCTCTTTCCCAGCCTGTAACAGATAAAAATAAAAAAAACACCCCAAGACACAAAGACAGATGATCGTTGGAAACCAGCGGAGTTGGATCTTTAGGGTGAAACAATCCAATAAGCAACACAGGAACCCTGATTGATCACCGATTGGCTGACAAGTTGACATCTGCTAGTGTAAGTGTCAAATCATTATCCTCTACTACAGTTGCAGCTAACCAAGAAGCAGCAGGACAAGCTGATGCTGAACCACCGATCCACAGCGCAATGAGTTTTTTTAAAATGAATGAGCTTTCAAATGGCCTGTTGTGCACCGAATAAAAGGCTGACTGAATTGAAAAAAAGGCCAATGAATAGAGAAGATTACTGAGTGTTCAAAGGCAGTAACACGCTTAAAAATAAGAGCCTGTTGGGGTTTATTATAATTATCTATTGATCCCTGATAAGTATCCCATTCATTGTTTAAATGAAGTCTGGGTCTGGTTTATCCAGGTAGCAGGTCTGATGCATCATCTGGCCTCCAGACAGAAGATCTAAGAGTGTTGAGATTGTCTAGGGGTGTCGAGGACGTTGACAAAAGAAGGAGGCCACACAAGAAGAGTCTATGATTAGATCCACCTTGGCCCTGTACACCACAAGTGACCCATAAGGCAAATTAAAAATTTAAAAAAAAGTGTACTTGGGTGGTTCCGATGGAGGAGGGGAAACATTATGTAGCATGTGGTTGGAGGACAGGTGACAGCATCCATCTGTACTGAAGAGAGGAGAAAGTATCAGAGATTCCTGAGCGATGATTTGCAAATCAATCATTTGGAAATTATTTTCTAACAAATAACAAATAGGTTTCCAGGAAGCACAGTGCTAAACTCCACCCTCACACGGGTGAACCAAAGGCTCCAGGCAGAAAGGAGGCGGCTGGGGAGTTGGAGGCAAAGCTTTGACAGCAGCAGCAGAGTATGCAGCATAGGTGTAGTAGAGATCAGTGAGACGGAAGTTGTGTTTAAATGGACCGCCATGATGTGAGAATGAGCTCTGATTTGTGTGTGTGTGACTGAAACAAGGATTCGACCAGTTGGCTGTCAGCTGATTACAGCAGGGACGTATGACTTACATTTCCTGCATGAATTGACGCAAAGCTTCTTTAAAGTCTTTGTATGGGATTTTTTGATCCAGTAGATGTCGCCCTTGAGCACCAGCATGAAACCAAAACAACTTGCGGTGCATTGTTGTGTTAGCATGCTAATGCTAGCGATCTTTATTATGCTCGTATCTTCACACTGCATGTAAATTTACCTGAAATGAGTGTGATCTAGAAACGCAGTTAAGCAGTGAGTACAGTATGTTATTCTTCTTTTCTCTAGTCCCTCAATTAAACAACTTTTATTCGCGAGGGGAGTCAGCCGCTGTCCGGGCGATGTAAACAAACTGAAAATATGACTCGGAAAACTCGGAAAACATCACAGACAGTGGGACTCACAGAGTTATTTTCAGAGGATATACTTGATTTCTATTATATTTAAGTGTGACAAATCGCATATAAAGCCTTAAACAAATCGATACAAATTTGGAAAATTTCAATACTGCTTTTGTCCTCTCTTGTTCGGCGATAGTAGCTGAAGAAGACAGGTGAACAGACATGGACAGACGTGAAGTTTTCTGGTTCGTCTTGAAGCTGGGTTGTAGGAACGAGGTGAGCAGACAAGTAAAAAAAAAAAAGCCCAAATGAGTGCAAGATAGTAATAGAGACAATAGAAAATTGTGATAAAATGGTATCATGAATCCAGTATTAGCAGGAGATTCCTTCTGAATTTGGGGAAAGAGGCCTTAGCCAGACTTTTATAAAAGTGGAGATTTTTGAGTGCAATGCTGTAGCTAATCTCTACAACTTTCCCTGACTCTAATCTGACTCTCTGGCTGCCTTGTGTCAATTTGATTTGCTTAACCTGCAGTACGTTTGCAGTACGCCACACATGCCCTGTCATACGTGTTAACTAGGCAAAGCGGTTACTGGAACAAGCAGGAGGGGAGAGCGGAAGTGGTGGGCTCCTGATGATGGGGCTGTGAAGGAAGAGAGTAGGGTTGCCAATTAAGCAGCAGCATAATGAAAGTGTGTGCTGAGCTGTTTACACATTGGTAGCAGGAGTGTGGGTGGATTGCATGAGGGCAGAAGGGAGACACATATGCTGCATTCACGTCGTACAGAAGAAATTGTTTGGACAGCTTGACAGGGATGCACTCACATGTTCAGACATGTTGTAATCGTACAGAAGACATTACAGAGGATTATTACCCAATCGGATTTACTTAATTCTTACAATACAGGTTTAACTGTGAACATCCTTCAATCTGGTCAAGAAACTGCATTAGTTTTAGAGCCTAATGAAACAAATCTGGAGCAATAACCAGTTCTAAGTCCTGAATGATATGAGACGTTTGAGAACAGTTACTATCTTACTACGATCTGAGGATTTCAGATTCTAGGAATCATCAATATGGCAGGAAATACAGAAAATTTTGGGCTGCTATTGTGATACTTTCATGACTTTTCAAATGCCTTCAAGAGGGTAGTCCCTTACAGTAAATCACCCCAAGCATTGTTTCCTGCATTATGTGTTCAGCGACGCATATCAGAGAGTTAATACAACAAAAGCAAGGATGCTAAAAAACAGCTTTAAGTCTGAACGACACACAGGTGCTAAAAGGCGGAGCACAGAAGTACTGTTTAAAAAAAAAATATGGCATCATCAACAACATCGACAGCTTCTCATGATGAGAAGCATCACACTATGAAGGTAGATGTGAGCTTGTAGAATGTGATGTGAGAACTTGAAGGAAAAAAAAGTGAACTTGTATGTAAAAATGTTTACTTGTATAAAAAATCCACTGCTTGAGTTTTGCAACACATTTTGCGAGACATCTGGAGCAAAACAAATTTGTACTTGTAGAAATGCCCCCTCCCTCCTCCCCTCGCTGTGTGTCTGCGTGTGGGGGGAATTGGCCAATCAGAAGTAAATTTCCAGTGAATGCAGTTTATATATTCATCACAATCACAAACTACAAGATAGTACAACACTTTCATTAACAGTATAAACACTATATCAACTCAAGTTACTTTTAAGAAGAAACGATATAATTTGCAAGGGATTGTGGGATAGGTAGTCCCTTGACTCAGTAACAAAAATTATGTACACAGTCTTGTATCTTTGCCTTTTTCTCCGTTTTTCGATGCCGTTTTGGCGCCAAATTAAATGTACTATAGTCATGAGTATTGGGTTGGCTGGTTGTCTTGGTTTCAGTCACCAATCTCTTGATGTAAGAATTTTGTGAAAAGTCAATGGAGGATTTGAATGGGGAAATTTACTTCTGATTGGCTTAGGACCCTGTTGCGAAGGTTGGATCAGACACCTTCATTAGCAGAGTGTAGAGGGCTGGAGGGATAGTAGACCTCAATGAGAGATAATTTAATAAAAAGAACGTCTAGATCTGCTCTTTTTGTAAAGTGTAGATAACATTTTTTATGAATCAGTGCTATGCAAAAAGAAGGTTGATTGATATTCATTATATTACGACAGGATACGAAGGGCTCCCTTGTCCACTTGGGGAAATTTGTCTTGAACTCCAAGATGATAATAGAAGCATCATGCACATTTGGACACAGTTTTTTTTTTATCAGCAGCTTAAATCTAACCAATCAAAGGTTGGGATGAGGCTGAAATACATGTCTGGTCTTAATTATGATCAGGGACACATTCAGTTTTCAACTGTTATCCGCATTTACTATATGCAATTAGTAAAGGCTAACATGTCCCACACTAATAGAATCTGTATCTGTGCATTAAAAAAACCCCAATGTAATTAAAATGCGTTATGTAGTTTGTTGTACGCACATAAATGAGTCACACTGCACACCCTGATGGAGACCTCTCAAGCCTTTCTGTCAGACAATAAGAGTCTCTGTGAGTTGGTACTATTAATGTGAAACTAACAGCTTTGTTGGCCTCTACTGGCTTTGCACTTTTGACACATTATCAGTACTCATGCAGTCACATACTGACCATGCTTGTCGGGGTGCAAAAAAAGTATTCCCGTAAGAAGACAGGAAGTAGAAACGCTTTCAACATGTGAATACGCGTTGTTATCGCCTTATTATTCTTGAGAAGAAGACACAAAGCACATTTTAGGGGAACAGCTCGTTCTTCCGTTTCAGTCTCACTCCCAAGAGTTTACTGATAAGACAAAGAAAGGGAAGGAACAGTGACTACTTCAGGGATGTTTGTCATGTAAATCAGCAGGAAAGAGGCTGATCCGCAAGTTGAACACTGAATTTAAGTCAAACTACAAAGAATTTTAAAGAAAACATCCTCACTATGGCTCAAAAAGAGTCATAATGTTCAGGTTAGTTAGGAACAATATGACTTTAAATTCAGTGTCAAACATTGCAGCTCATGTTGTCACACAAGGCGCAGAGAAATCTTTCATTTAGCAGTAGATGACATGCTTCTCCACAGCAGGAAACCCATAGAAGGAGTATTAGTAGTAGCTGAATTGAAGTTACTCTGCATCATTATTTCGGCCCTGCAGCCACAACATCGGCAGCAAGCTCTTACTGTTTAATCTCCTTGATCTTTGCCCTGTCCGATGCTGCTTGTGACTTGTCATAGGTCTTCCTGCGAGCGAGCGGGGAGGGCTCCGGAGTGCGTTTTTCCCGCCCTGGTGAAGTTCTGGAGCCAGAACTGATCATTCAGTTTCACACATTAATACACACACAACACAAAGGATCACAATGAAATGAAAAAAAGAATGTGAAAATAAAAATAAATCAATGAAACGATGAGCATGAAGTACACAGAGAAACACATTTACCTGATTTTTAAAGTCCCAAAACTGTGGTGGGTCTTCGCCAAGCTCATGTTAATTTACTAAGGTCCCTGTGTAGAATTTGTTCTAAAGTTTTGTACAACTCTTTTACTTCATTTGCTGAAGGAAAACTATCAGCCATGGCAGATTTGAAAGACAAGTCAGTGTGCACTCAGGTATAAAGCAAGGCCTGTTAAAGCCATGGAGTTAGTATTTGTGCTGTGTAGACTGAAGTAAGGATTAGAAAAGCTGTTTAAGCAGGGCCAGCAATAAGTAAAGAACATATATGTATATCGGCTTGTCTCTACATGCTGTTCTTCAAAGGCCTCATCAGTGGGAGGAAGGCATGGCCATTTGATGTGAGGATGCTCATGAATAATGTGAAACTAAATTAAATTACAGCCGAGGATGAAGCAGCAACATCAAACATGCAGGAAGGAAGGAAGCAGTAATTATTGTGTTAGCAAAAAAGAGTGGCGGCCCTGGACTTACATGCTGCCCATTTTAGAGGAAAAGCCGGGGGAGAGAGCTGTGTAGTCCCTGACTGAGGAGCCTGACGAGTCCAGGTCTCCTCCCCCGTCGGGTGTTTCAGCTAACGGCAGCATCGGACCGGAGAAGTCAGCGGGAGCATCGGGGGCGGAGTCACTGTTAGCGTAAAGCAACTCCATCTGAGTTGTGGTCCTTCTACGGGCCTGTGCAGCAAAACATTTGTGAAAAGTGAAGACAGGAATTTATCTGGGAAATAATTGTATACACAGAGAACCAAGCATTGAAACATCAGAGAGTGTAATACCTTATTTCTTGTTTTGTTCTCTCCGCAGAGTTTCATGAGATCTGATGCCAAGGTGCTGAGGGGAAAAGACATCATGTTGAGTATATACATTTATACAACCTTCTGTTTAATCATAGTTTAAAAGATTGGCTTCATTTTCCAACAACAGAGGTTACCACTTATATCACACCAACTTACTTTCCCTCTGCAGACGGGCTCTGTGCAGACTCATCACTGCTGCTGTCATCCCCGTTCTCTGTTAAATGAGATCAATGAATAATATCAGAGTTGAGAGAAGAATCTTTTGAGAAACACCTGCATGTTACTAATTACTTGTTTAAATAATTTTAAGCTTATATAACTTTGATTAGTTTACAGTTGTTATCTTTTTTCCATTATCTAACTTACAGATACAGCAATTGTCCTGACTTTATTTTAAAAAGCTGTGCATAATGGATGAGGAAAAGATGAACGATTGAAGCAGACGAGGGCGATGTCAGAGCAGCGCCATGCTGTTTTATCAACAAACAGAGACTTGGTCCTCACTGAGCTCAATTGGGCCAGATGGATTGAAAAAGGTCAGACAGCGGACAGGTGGTGGGTGTTATTGAGAGAGATGTGTGGGCAGGTAAAAGAGTCCGATATGAGACAACAAGGTGGGGAGGTGAAAAGAATCATTAGTCCGTGGCTCCAGACAGGGTCAGCTGACCTACAGGATCCAACAGAGCTATAATATCCATGTTGTGAGGCTCCTGTGGAAGGTTCAGGTTAGCAGGTTGCTAAAGCATGAAGGCTGTAGCACACAAGGAGCTAGTAAGAGTAAGAGGTGCTAATGTGTCCAGATGAGAGGGAGGGAAGGGGGAGGTCAGCAGACAGATGGAGGGAAGCTTGGTTGCATTGCACCTCATGCACCTGGTCATGTTACGCTCAGTTAGTTTCCGATTGTAAAGGGAAGGAAACATGCATTCATAACACAGGTAAGAGTCTAATGTGATTTCACTTACCGGCCGGGATGTTACCTAGCTCTGCACAAACATGAGAAAACAAAAAAGAAAAAAAGAAAACGTGGGGGAACAGAAAAGAGGCAATGCACAAATCAAAAAACACAGTCCCCCGAAATACTAAAAAAAACAAACAAAGGAAAATAAAGTGAAGCTACTTTAACACAGCCTCCTACTGAACAGAGGCTGGCAAAAACACACGACGCCGCAGAATTTATGTTGTAATATTATAGTTCAATCAACACTAAAACCTAGATTATTTTGTGTTTTCTCTTATATGTTTTCAAACTTTGTGCCAGACTTGAATTAGGTGGTTTAATTGTTAGTTTATAATATTCAGGCCAGCTTCTATTCTGCAGAAGGCAACGAGCAAGAGCATGTCAAGAGGTCCCATCATGCAACTGACCAGTGACCCCGTCCTCTCCCTGAAAAGCCAAATCATGTGTAATAAATTTGTCATCCTGGTACTGAAACTTCCAGGATGTTGAGTGTTAAATCAGGGGTCTGGTCCGTGTTTTTGGGGTCCTCATCTCCAGGTCTATCTCACTCAAAAGAAACACAGTTGTTACCTTGCAGTGCATTCCCCAGCAGCGCGTCCAGCTCGGGGTTGAACTCTGCTTTCTCCTTCAGCATGTGGAACAGCAGCTGGTTCTGCGTGGCGCTAGTGATCTCTGTCTGCTTCAGTCGGCCCTCCATCACCTTCACCTGGGACTCCCTCTGGGCCGCCTGGAGACCCTGAAGGGTTCAGACCACAGAAGTGACACGCTTAGATTACTCACAAAGACCCTGTAGTGTAGAGTTTCAATTTCTGATTCAACAAGAATCAAAGATTATTTTCTTAGAGACCAAATATGAGACAACTTATCATGAACTCTACATGATTACGTTTGACTGCCTGTCTTGGAATGAAAAATTAAGGCGGTGACAGGTGTTCATTCGTTCAAAACATGTCTGTTGCAAATTAAACACAGCGTAATAATCGTTAAAAACATTCCTGATGAAAATGATTTGAAGAGCTGTTACCTTGTTGATAGCCATTAACATGAAGTGATCAAGTAGAAAACGAGCCTCAGTCAGGGTACAAGAACCCACCACGGCAGAGATGTCCACAGTGTCGCCTTCCTCCTGAAAAAAGAAAAAAGCTTGAATTAAACAACCTTGACTAAAAAACACATAAAAAGATATCTAACTTAAAGGTTATGTCACTTTCTGGTTTCCAATTTCCAAAGTAGTTTGGCTGTCTTACCTTTGTTTCCTCCATCTGCATGATGTTGGCCTGACAGTCAGCGATGCTATCGTTGATGTAGTCGATGTTAGCCGCCAAAGCGTCCACTTCCTCGCTGAGTGGAACCGCCGCCTTCTCCACCTCTGGCCCCTCCCTCATCAGCCTGTCCCTCTTCCTGATGACCTTCTCTTTACGCTTGGTCAGCTCCTCTCGTTGCTGGGAACACACAGTGAAACACACATTAATAGAAAATCGACAGAACTTTGAACAGATTCCCAGACTATGCAGTTATTCCTAAATAAGAACACTGTGGCTCAGTGGTAGAGTTGGTCGTCTCCTGACCAAAAAGTCAGGGGTTTGATCCCCAGCTCCTGCAGCCATATGCCGATGTGTCCTTAGGTAAGACACTTAACCTTGTGATTGGTCATGCTGCTACATCGGCAAAAGTGACTGTTTGAATTGATCTGCCATCAGTGTGTGAATTTGGTAAGGATAGGTAGGTGTGACCTGCGGTGTAAAAAGCGCTTTGAGTAGTCAGAAAAGCGATATAGAAGCTCAAGTCCATTACCATCTACATGTTGCAAATGTACAGGTCAGGTGGAGGAGGAGGGGAAGCAAAGGTCTAGGGTTTGTTTATTCAAGAAACAGAAGAAAGAGGTAAACAAGAAGTAACAGATTCCACAATCACAAACTTGTGCCAGGTTTTATTTTTGTTTCTGTTGCCCACTGACGATGATGACGACGATGAATCGTGCGACAAATGTGTGATGAAGTAGCAGTGATCTACCCCCCTCCAGGATCAAACCCTCACAGCATTTTCTCCAGAACAAACCTTAAAATAACCACTCGGCTGTCATGAGCTTGAAATGTGACACAGACATTTCGACAGCCTCCTCACAGACATCTGCCAAAAGTCTTCACTGGCATTTCCAGCACCAAAACATCATGATTCAACTGTAGAATGTAGCGTAAATGATGCATATATATTATTAACACCTACAGTAAGCATGTGTAAGCTTCTATTTGGGTATTCATCGACTGTACGCAGGGTTGACGGAAGAATAACAAACCAAATGTCATGAGCAGAATACTCCCAATAATGTGCTGTTTTTGAGTTTTATACTGGTTTGTTTTGGCAGTTTTTTTGTCCTTGTTTTGAGTTTTTATAATTAAGTGTCATATTATTAATTATCAGAATTTCATCCTGACTTAGTTTTCCACCTTTTCCACCAACTATCAGCAACTCTGAAGTAGTTTGATGATTAGGTTTCTTGTCTGAAGTCAAGAGTATTTTGTTGCTACTACTTCTGGTCATGAACTTAAACCCACAGCAGTCTAGTCAGTATCCTACTTTTGCACTTGAATTTGCGTTATTCATGTTGGTCGCCATCTTGATTATTAAAACAAAGCTTGGGAGGGTTGGTGGCGGCAACAATGGCAGGTACCTGCAGCGATATCGTCTTTCTGATGTGTACCTGGTTGAATGTCTTACAAGAGGAGGGAGTCGTATCAGAATAAGACATTCCTGCGTTTTCCAGTAAAGTCTGAAATCCATTGCCAGTCGATTGTGAAAATAAGAAGAGATATCGGACTACATTTGCAGGTAAGGACGTCACTAATGTTAGCCTGGCAGTTAGCTAACTACTGTTATGAGGTATGTTACTGAGAGCAAGCTAGCTCTGTATTATATGAAATCACATGGGTTTCATATGATCTTTAAGTTAGCTGGTTTACCAACAACATCACAACTGCAATGCTCTTCATGTTTGTGAGACAGCCAGCAGCAAACAGTAAACAAACACATCTCATAGTATCATAAATATTGTTACACTAATACGGCCAAAGTTGTACCTTGAGGAGGCGGTTCATGTCTGCCTCCATGTTGGAGATGGTCATCCGCTGCATGATGATGTCAGAGATCCGTCGCTCCAGAGACTGCCACTTATTACGGGCCACTCTGGTGAAGTAAACACCCGCTGTACGTCTGTAGAAAGACCTGCACACAAGGTTTCGATACGTTCAATATTACTGATTGAATCAGCATAAGCTTTTATTTGCAAAGAGGAGTTTATGTGACATTTTAGAGATTAAGAGCCGATTTGATTGGCCCCTGAGTTTTTTAAGATTTCGGAGTTGGCCAGAGCATTCTTTAAGTGAGGAATGCTGATTTATAGAAATCCAGGATAACTTATGCGGGTGGTTAGAGTCCTAATTATAATACCATAGTTATAAATGTTGTAAAGAAAAAAAAAAAAGTATTCATGAAAAAGCATGTATATTTAGCATCTCTGAATACACCCTCCTCTGACACACTCACCTGGTGCCGTTTGGAGCAGCGTTGCCGGAGGAGTACAGGCGTCCAGATGGGGGTCTATGAGAGGAGTCCTGGGCTGAATCTGGCAGATTGACCTTCCTGACGACCTTCCCTGAGGTGGGCCTGGCCTGTCTCCTCAGAGCCGTCACCTGACACACACGCGAGCGACACAGAAAAAAAAAGTAAGAATAGTTGAGCACTGAATGAACTCCATGTGTGTTTCTGCATGCATAATGTATCACAAGTATTTCTGCATACATAATGCATAAATCCACATCCATCTGCTGCTGCTCACCTCTTCAGTCTTTCTCCGCAGAATCAGCTCCTGCTGCCTTTTCTGAGCCTCCAGTAGTTTTAGTTGGTGCTAAAACACGACACAAATGAATTATTGTACTGAAACACATGTAGGGCTGTGCATGATGAGAAGCCTTACAGCTACCAAAGAAACCTGAGTTTGTGAAGTGAGACACTGACCAGTCCCAACAGCAGACCTTAGATCTACACTTCTTTCTCATCTTATCAAGAATAAAGTTAAACAACCAAAACGGTTTACCTAAATTCTATACAGTAATGTATTCAAACCTTAATAGCTTGTATAGATAATTTGCAGAACCTTCAAAATAAAATGTGAAACATCTTAATCTATGCTTTATTATAGCTCATTTATATATGTGTATAAGCAGCATTGTTTTAATATGAAACGGTCATTATCAGGACATGAGATTTTGGTCACATCACAAGCCTTAAACTGGTGGTGAGGATTTGATTAGAGTTCAAGGCAGGGTTGGTAATTTTCGAAAACTAGCATGATTTTGAAAGTAGCATTCCCTCAGTGCTCCGTCTACACCCACTCCCCTCTGTGCTCCCTCAAAAGCCACGCCCCCTCACTTACATGAACGAGTGCCATTGCCTCAGAAGCGGACCTCAGCTTTGTAGAAACTACGTCGTCGTCTCAGGTCTCATTCAGCAGTAAGTAAACACTAAACTTTATCATAATACATGTAAAAAAAATAATGTGACTATTTCACTGATCATAAAGGCCAAACTCACAGTATAAACTCTGTCATCAGTGATGTGCTTTGAGTGTGGGCTAGTGCGTGCATGGGGAAGAGAGCGAGCAAGGAGACAGGGAGGCGTGATTTTCGACATTGGTCGAAGTTTTTACAGGCTTACAACTGATACAGATGACAGATTTTCTTCATTCCCTTTTCAGAGCACATCAGTTATTCATTTCTGTCAGGGCCTAAAGACAATTTTCTGGAGGAAATAACCAACCCTTCCTTTAAGTGAAGCAAACTTAATAAAGTGACTTACCTCTTGTTTGCGCTGGTCTTTCTTTAAGGAGGCGATCTCTCTGTTCCTACGAGACTCGTTCATCCTGTTCTTCTCCTGCTGCTCCTTCATCTGCTTCATGAGACGAACCTGGAACAACATAATTAAAAAAGTGTTTGTATTTTCATATATCCAGGAAGGACAACAACATTTGATCGTAAAGGTCTAATAACACTGCCTAAATATATTTTAATGATGTAGTCGGTGCCCCCACACTGACACATTATAGCAGTTTGAGATTTTGTTATTCACACAAAATATGGTAAACAAAAGTCCAGATAATGGGACTGTAGTGCAGCCAAGGTTCACTCGATGACACCCTGAATCAAGTTGAGACCGAAGATTTCTACCAGAGGCATTTTAGGAGACTTTAACGCACTAAAAATCACCAGTCATACCTTTGTCTTCTTCATTTCAGCCACATCCATCTGAAGCTTCTTCAGCTGTTTCTCATACTGTGATTGGTTCTTCAGCAGGCGGGCGTGCTCCTTCTGAGCCGACTGGAGTTTCTGGAGCTCCTTGTTCATAATGCTCAGCTTCTTCTCGTATTCAGTCTTGATTTTTTTGGCCTTGTCTTCTGTACCGCTCTCTACTGAAGCTGAAAGTATACAAGATATAAATCTTTAAAAAACTAAATAAACATGACAAGATTTGATGCAGTATTGCTCTAAGAAAATCTAAAAGTGGTCCATTACATTTTTCCTCTGTTGGTTTAGAAAGTCAGAAACTTTGATCTAAGCTGTCAAAAACTCTTTGACTCTTGTTTGGCAGGCTGAAAACTCCTCCATGATTTAAAACCTGCATCAGCTTTGATCCATTAGTGCTGATAAACATAAATGCAGCTGTCAGCGTCTGTCTGCTTGCAGAGATTATTCACGACTAACTTGAAAGCATTCTCTGAAGCACATAAAGTCTGGGGCATTTGACGGATATTTCTTTTCATTTCTGAAGAACAGAAACTGTGATCAAATGTGTCAGAGAGATATAAATTCTTCTAATAGAAGCTCCAAACAGGAAAGGACTTAAATACACACCACTTAAAAGACTGAAATAAACTGAATAAGTAGGCAGCAATATTAAAAGTTAAACCCACATATCAATCCTGGTCGAGGGTTTTTGGGCTAGAGCGGAAAGTTTTATACATTTTGAACATCTTGTCGATATATGTCCTGTCCCCCCCCCCCCCCCCCCGTGGTAACCCGTTCTTCTTACTCATGTTTTGGAGGACACGGTCCCGCTCCAGCTGGGTGTCCTTGATCTTGCACTGCAGCATCATCAGCTTCTGCTCGTACTGCTGTTTGAGTGTGTGCAGACGCCGCTGGCTGTTCTCCAGCTCGTCGATCAGCTTCTGCTTGATGGCGATCTCGCAGGTGATGTTGGCCAGGTCGGCCTGGAAGTTCTCTGTTGAACGCACAATGAGATGAGCGTATGGACACAAATGGACAGTTCCTTTAAGACCCTTTTTGTGAAATATTTATACTTGTTTGAAAGATCTCTTTATCTTCCCGTGAGGCGTTTTTAATCGTTAATGAAACAGACCAAAGATAATACTGGTGCCTCTTTATGACCTACAAAAGCAAAAGAGACTGTGTACAAGAAGAGTGACTATTTATTTTGATCAAGTTATTTGTACACTTGTATCCACCAGGGGTGTTTCCAGAGCTTTTGACTGGGCTGGCCTAAATGGGGCCCTGACTGACGCAGGGGTGGCATATATGAACACACACACTATCTAATTTCATTTACCTTTTCTATTTCCACTATCGACGCAACAAAAAAGGATGGCGACGTCTGTATCTCATTGTATAGACCGAGCCTTTTTCCTCTATTGTGTCTAGTCTAGGGTTATAATGGTCGTAGTTAATGCTGCATCCTGTTCTTTGGGGTTGTCTTCTGTTTTTGTTGTTGTTTTTGTCAAATCAAATACCGACAGATCAAGGCAAGTCTGAACGATGGGTCTTTAGCTGCTTTTTAAAAGTGTCCACAGAGGTCAAGGCTCTCAGTCCTGGTGGAAGGCAGGTCCAAAATGTAGGTGCCACAACCTCAAAGTCTCCTCTGGTTTTTAGCCTCCTGCAAGTAACCGCCAGCAGACCCCTGGTCAGAGGACCTCAGGGACCTGCTGGTGTTATATGGACTCAGCAGCTCAGTGGCTGTCTTTGTATTGCTGTGTTGTACTCTTGTTTGTTTGGGACCCCCTTGAAAACAAGGTGATACACCTCAAAGGGGTTCATCCTGATATTATGAATTTCAAATAACATAGAAATCTTCACAGCTTAAGTTTTTAAGAACTCAAAAAGATGTCGACCAAAGTCACAAAAAATTGCATGCACACTGCTTCATAAAGAAGGCTGAACAAACTCTCCGGGGCTCTGAGTTGATGAGGAGGGCTGTATTATTCAGTCTCTGGTTATTTCCATATTTTAGGTTGTTGTTTAGTATTTTCATTTAACTGCACACCCCAGCTTTAACACATCACCTGTGAAAATATCACAACTCATCAGACCTAAATAAAGGTGTACGTTCATGTGACGCTGGCTGCCTTGTCGTCTTTTAGTGAATGAACAGCTCCCCCTTGTGGACAATCAGCAGTCTGTTAAGCTGAATAAGTGATAAGACACCACACACACACACTTCGCTTTGACCTGATGTAATCGACCATGTTTGTTATGTGTTGTGTGTAGCTGTTGAAATGCAACGTCTCCTGTCTGCACAACAAATGTACCTTTCTAGGTACCAATAAAGAAACCTTGAACACTCTCTGTCATTCATACCTTTTTCATCCGACTCTGAGTCAGAATCATCAGAGCTCTCCTCCACATCCATCTCCTCCTCGTCTTCATCCTCTTCCTCTTCTGCTTCCTCGTGGTCGCTGCCTTCCTGGACCTCCTTCAAGACAGCAGATTTATAATTCACTATCTAAAGTTAAGACCTTTTTTTTTTTTTAAAGTAAGGATGAATCAATCGTACTATTTCTGGGTCTTCAATGACTCGCTCCGCCAATTCCTTCTCCGTGCCCTTTTCTTGCTCGTTGTCGGGAACTTCTTCCTTGTTGGCACTGAAAAGTGTCAGACACGAGGCTAAGAATCAGTGACATCATGGTTCTCCACAGGTACGTTAACACACACGTAGACAAGAAGAATACTTCTAATTAATCATCGGGGGGAAAAGAAGCATCGTTTATTTGTACTTTTTAGAAGTTTAACTTTTGTAAAAACCATAAAGCTCAGCACAGATCTCTTCTGATGGACTTCACTACACTTGTGGTTTGAAATGAGAAAATGCACAATTTACATGCAGGCAAAAAGCCTAATGAATAGAGAGGTGGGGGAAAATCGATACAGCATAGTATAGCGATATTTTGCTTGGCGATATAATATCGTCTCATGGACGACAAGTATCAATAGATTTATTATAATAAAAGCTTTTTTAAACGAACAGTATGTAAAATCTGCCACCAGGGGGCTCTCAATCAAAACAATAATAAAAGATGATGTAGAGGCAAGCGGGGAATCATGGGAGTGATTCTCTCTGCTACTTTTTCTCACAGTGTCATCGGTCTGTGGGCTCGACTCCCACTGTGTAGAAATAAAAAGACTGAAGTGAGATGAATAGACTGAGAATGTTTTCTTATTTGACAAAATAGTTCTTGATTTAGTTAAATTTTGTGGACATAATATGCAGCTAGCAAGTTAAATCGCAATATATTGTATCGCAATTCTCAGCAAATCGCAAAATGTTTGAAATCGCAATAATATCATATCTTGGCTGAAGTATCATGATAACATCGTATTGTGGGGCCTCTGGTGGTTCCCACCCCTTCTAATGAACTATATTAAAATAATGTGAATTATAAATTGAACACAGAAATAACACTGCTTTGATTTTGTCTTAGTTTTTCTCGTTTGTGGAAAAGACAGTGTATCATTTTAAGAAAGAAGGGGCGGCATCTCATGGTCCGGGCAAAAACAAAACAACAACAGTGAGAGCAAAAAAAGCATGTTAGGATTTTGCAAAACATAAATTAATAATAACAATTAAACAAAAAACTTTGGATAGATATTTTATCCAAACACAGAGGGTTAGCAATGTTTAGGTGGTGTTTTGCAGGCACAAAAGCATCTGGAGAAACCGGACAAAATGGAAAAAAAAAAAGATCAACACAGGAAAGTGGGACAAAAAAATCACTACCTCCTGATGGTAGCTTTGATACACTTTAGTGTGATTAACTTTGTCTAAAAAGAAGATTAACATTTTGAATGTGCACTCAATTTTTAAGACACTTTTAGGAAGTTTCAGAATTGCGTTGCCTCTCTTTTTATCCAGAATATTCAAACATCTCCAACCAAGATCAAGCAGATCCCACACAGCTCTATGTAACAGTGTGAATCAATGAGACCCAAACATTTTCTACATGTCTGTGTCGCTGGAGGAGAGCGGAGGCTTCAGTATGGCAGAGGTGAGGACAAACAGTTTGTTTTGGTTTCATGAGGGGGCTCAGGGGCGACATCTACCGGTTCAAAATGCTGCACATTCTTCCTTAAACGAAAACAGAGTTTTACATAGAAGCAGCCAGATTGGCTCTAAGGTCTGTCATAACAGACGTTTTATAGTTCCACATTTACTGTGAGATGGATTAAAAAGGTAATTAAAACATAAAACGATACAGAAGAGGATGTAGCGTGAGCTAGAAGGCATTTTAAAAAAAAGAGAGATCCAGGTAATTATGTAAAAGAAAAGAGTGTTTATGGAGAGGAGGTGCTTGTATGCAGACAGTCTCCCTCCAGGTGGGGAAATACCTGCCCAAAATAAGCCAAAAGACAAATAAAAAGCTAAATCAGGGGAAGCAAAGGAACGGGGAAGGCCAACAGCAGGGTGGGTGCTCTGACAAACCTGGCGTCCTCAACCTCTTCCACCACCTCCTCCCTTTCCTCCCTCTCTCTCTCCTCCAACAGCAGCTGGAGTCTTCAGGGAGGAGTGAAGGGGGGGTCAAACGAGAGAAGGAAGCAAGAGATGAACGAAGGAAAGAAGGAAGAATGGAGGGAAGAACGATCAGAGGAAGCTCTGCACTGAAAACACCACCCTTTATCCTTAAAGTGCCCAAAACAGCACGCCTCCACCTGATCAGAACCTAAAGGCGATGCAAGATTTCTGCAAGAACTATCAGCCCTGGAATGATGCAATTATATTTTTCTATAAAACAAACATTAACACTTTATGCTGTTTATTGTTTAATGTCTATAAATTACTCCAATAAAAGCATGTTTTCCTTATTTATACATCTATAAGCTATACTGTGTCTCTGAAGGCAAGAATGCCAGCAGGCCTTTAAAGGTCACATATTCTCCTCCTTTTCAAACACTTTAAATAAGTGTCAAGAGCTCCCCAAAACATGTCTGTGAAGTTTGTTGTTCTAAATCCACTCTGATCCTGTATTTGATCATGTCTATAAACCCCTCTATTTCAGCCCTGCTCAGAACAGGCTGTTTCTGTGTCTGTAGCTTTAAATGTAAATGAGCTGTGTCTGACCACGCCCCCTCTCTGGAAGGGCTTGGGTGTCTGGGGTTTTGTCACTCCATGCCCTATTGTTTACGGTGAGAAGGCAGACTCAGAGGGCAGAACAAACACCTAGCTGTGGGAGTGTCACCCACCTGGGGGAGGGGTTACTGCCCTTTGTGATATCATGAAGGGAAAATCTACAAACAGCCTGTTTGAGCACACATTTTCTGAAAAGTGGAGCATACAGAAGACGGAGAGGATGGACTTTTCTCATAATTAGGGGTTTTGTAGACCGACTAGGGATTCATATTGGTGTTAGAAAACCAATTTGAAATTCTCGAGTAATCCAGAATTAAATCCCTGGAAACAGTAATATGTTGAAGATTTTGAATTGTTAAGGATTAAATCCCAAAGGAAGAGATGTTCAAGGTTTTACAAATACTTAGGTGTATATGTAAACGTATAATAACGACCATAAAACAGCCAATGCTAGGTTAAATATCCAGACGATGAAAGTTGAAACAGCATGCACATGTACAGTCTCACTACCTTTTCTTTTTCTTCTTCTCTCGTTTCTTCAGTTTCTCCAGGTCTTTCTTTGCGAGTTCGATGATGTCGGAGGTCTCTTTCTCGGGGGCCATTATCGGGGAGGAGAAGGAGCCGGGCCCTCCGTAGAACGACTGACGACTGGAGGCCCGAGACAGATTCTTCCTCAAGTTTTCATTCACAGCCTCGCTCTCCAGGAGTTTAGCCCTGTGGGTATTATCCAGGAACACAGAGGAGGAGAACACACAGAGGATTTGATTAATGTGTTAATATGTTAATAAGTGCACAGGATCTTGAGAAGGAAAATAAAGGCAAACAAAATATATTCCATATTTTGATGTGTTCAACTTGATCTCAGAAGTCGGGAATTCCGGGTTGCCGGTCTGATGCATAATCAGGAACGCCCCCTGAAGTCAAGTTCAGACTTCAGGGAGGAGGAACATCAGTAGCCCCAAGTTAAAATCCAACATGGCTGCTACGTGCATCAACAGTAACATTTAAGCAGTAACTATTGTTTATTATAAGCAACTTGTGTGAAATTAAATCAATTATACCAAAATGATCATGCAAGTTGTATCAGAGGACATGTTGTCGTGTTAATTTTGCGCACAAACTATCATGCAGTATGTTGTTATGGTCAGTTATAAGTTAAAAAAAAACAAAAGGTACTCCTGGATGCGTCTATGTTGCTTCTTTGACTTGTTGCCAACTCGCAACTGGAACGCAGTCGACTGGGTTGTGACGACAGAGCTCTCCTCATTGATAACAATTGGAAAAAAGAAGCTGGCGCTCAGAAAGATATGGTAGGTAGGTGGCCTAAAAGTTGTTTACCTGAGGTCCTCAATCTCTTTGATGTAACCATGGATCATGTTTCCAATTTCTTCAGTTCCTCCTTCACCTGGAAAACAAAAACATCAATTCCTGTTTAATAAAGGTTTCATTTTAAATGAGTATGAAAAAGAGAAAAAAAAAAAAAAAACATGCCGATCATATGTATCCAGTGCAACTTGAGAAGCTTGTTAAATACTTTTGCCAAGGATAAATATGTCTGCAGGTTCCTCCTTACCTGCTTTGGCGAGGGATTGATTGGCCTGGTCACTGAGCAGCTGGGTGAGCCTCGCTCTCTGGGCGTCAATCGTCTCCTGCATGGCCTTCACTCTCACCCTCAGGTTGCTGTTCTCTGTCTGCAGCATGGAGTTCTCGTGGAACATGTCGCTGAAGCTCTCCACACCGTCTTCACCCGTCAGGCGTTTGCCCTGCAGAGGAGAGAGGGGAGGAGGGGGGTAATACAGAGAAAAGTTTGTGTTTTTACTCTTTAGGAGATTCATTTTTCAAGTTTGACTTTTGAACGCTTCAGTCTCCTCACAGTCTTGTACTCCATCAGCTCGATCTGCAGCCGAGCGATCTCCGTCCTCAGAGCGCTGATCTGCTGGCTGGCCTTGTCCTGGTTCACCATCACCTTGTTCTTGATGTTCCGGGCTCGGTTGGCATACTTCAAGGTGTTCAGCGTTTCCATGAAGTCACGGTCGGACGGGCTGATGCAGGCGATCATCACTGTTTGGCTGAGACAAGAACAAGGCAGATGTAAGTTAACGTTTGTGTTCCATAATAATGTTTCATTCATCCAATGATGAGAAAAATCCATCCTCTGCATCTTCTGCCTGCTCCACTTTTCAGAAAAATGTGTGCTAAAACAGGCCGTTTTGGAGATTTTCCCTTCATGACATCACAAAGGGCAGTAACCCCTCCCCCAGGTGGGTGACACTCCCACAGCTAGGTGTTTGTTCTGCCCTCTGAGTCTGCCTTTTCACCGTAAACAATAGGACATGGAGCAGGAAAGACGCGCCAACCAAACCCTTCCAGAGAGGGGGCGTGGTCAGACACAGCTCACTAGCATTTAAAGCTAAAGATTTTTTTAATTATTATAATAATTATGACAAGTTATGAAGTTGAAATTTTGGTTTCCTTTAGTATAAGTCAAACGTGTAAAACTTCTACAGGTCTAAGAAGTGTTTATCTTTAAAACTAGGAAGAGAAGAAAGAGATTGTGCCCGAGATAAAAATAAAAAAAATGGTGAATCAGTCCTGCACCAACCTGTTTCCTCCCAACGAGTCCTGCAGGAGTCGGGTCAGTTTGGAGTCTCTGTAAGGCACGTGTGAGCTCCTCTTGCTCCGGTCACCTAGAGCGCTGATTACATTCCCCAGAGCGAGCTGCAGCAAGCGAGATGAAAGCAAAGAGAAAAACATATTCAAGGTGGAGCAGCAGATTAGTGTGTGTTGTGAAATTGGAGCTTTGCATGGAACAAATGAATATCAGAGACAATTTAAAAACTTGCTTTTTTTTGCCTTTGACTTTTCTTTTAGATATTAAACAAGATGGAGGCCTTTCAATAATCTTGAAAAGTAACCGAAAGCTTCTTAGTCTGGTAAAAGAAGTTATGTTTTTTTTTTACCTTCTAGGATTTTCAAGAGCCCAATAATAAAAATTACACAGTTCAGGAAACGCCACAGAGAAAAAACAAAACTTCATATATTTCTGGTCATCCTTCTGTAGAGTTAGAAGAGCATCCCTGCCTTTATCACTAAATACATCAATCATGCTGACTTTCTTAATGAAGAAGAACGCCTATCAGGTATATCAGAAAGCCAGGAAAATAAAGGAAACCCTGCTTTAATGAGGAGAATGGTAAAGTCCAGCAAAGAAAATTCTTAATACTTAACATCTGTCTTTATTTTTAAGAAAAATATGCACTGCAGCTGAAAGTTTCATGTAGTTTTTCATAGCAAACTACTCCTGCAAGTTGAAGCTTTGAGGTCTGTCCTTCTGTGAATGATTGTCCTGTTATTCAGAATTGACATGTATAAAATTCCACCACTAGATGGCACTCACACTCTACTGAATAACTGTCTGCGGCCTCTCTGCTTCCCTGAGTGACTTTACAAATCCTGCTGGAGGAACACAGAAGGCTGAAGAAGCTCACCAGTCCACAGTTGATGGAGATGCCCTCTTTGGCTCGGTCGCCCGTCGCTCCGGTTCTCTTCAGCCTCTCAGAACCGGCCAGGTCCACAAAGTGAAACTTGGCCGTCAGCGTCTCATACTCGTCCATCTCAGAGTTTCCGTTGGAGACTCTGTTGTCAGTTTCTTGCTGAGTGACATTGACAGACACAGACATTTTTATTTACATTTCGCTCGCAGTAACTTTGTCATTATTTTTGAATAATAATTAATGAGACTGTACTGACATTGTCGGAGGCACAGACGCGAACTTGGCACAGGTGGATGGTGAAGATGGCGTGAGATCGAGAGCTCTGGACGTTCATCTGAGTGCTGGCTGTGGTGCGAGACAGCGCGCCCAGCTTCAGGCACTGCATCATCTGAAGAGGAAGAGACAAGTTATTAAAAATAAAGCTGATAAAGCAGGAAAAACCTGAAACAGCCAAAACTTATGAAATCAAACGTCAGTGCAGGAACATGTGATATATGTGACTATTAATGAATGATCTATTTGTAAAGTGTTGGTGACAAAGAGGTTCGTATTCAAGAAGTTAGATCTGTGGATAATCAATACTTATGATTGCAATGTAATTGTTTTTCTGAATATATGCATATGTGCATACATGCAAATATTAACATAACATAAATCATTCAAATCAATACAAAATTATGAAATATCTAAGCTTAAAAATCATGAAGTAGTTGCCAATACCGTACGCATTCAAATCAATAGACACATAATGTGAACTGGGGAATGACTCAAAGTTACGATTTGGCATTATTAAGAGTCTGAATTCGTTTTTATTTGAAAACTGAGCAGAACATTTTTGTTTGCAGATTTTAGCAGCGGTAATGTCTCGTTTTAAAGGCTCTTCTTGGTTTACTAGTCAGGCACATGTACATAAATATTGTCTTTTAAATAAGATATTTACAATGTGCAGGGTTTTCCTTTTTCTTTACCTCAGCCGCGGAGGAAACGGTCCGTGTCGTCACACCGACCGTATAGATTCCCCCATTGGCGTCCTCGTGGATCTTGATGTGCGATTTCTGCTTCATGTCTCGTACTGAGTCGAACAGGTCCAGAACTTCCTCATTATAAAGCTACAGGGAAACACAAAACACACACACACACACACAGGGACATTTAACCAAGAATATCCCATTAGATGATTAATTAAATCAATTCTCAAGTCTCACAGAATTTCTGAAGATTTGGAATTCAAAAACATTTCAGGCCTTCGTAATACGATCTTGAACTCATTCAGGACCAAAATGAAGATCCTGAAAACTGACAGGAGTACGTTCCACCTATCGCCCTTTCTCCCGTGGTAATGACGCCTTGATTATCTATACACTAAATTACCTTTAAATTATTTATCTGGCCACATAAATGCAATAGTTTAAGCTAAAAAGGACTAAAGCTGGATGTCACAAATATTTCTCAGGGGAAATTTAACAGGGGTGATAAATAAGGTAATAATGTTTATTAAAAGGATTAGGCTCTGATATCTAATGTTTATTATCAAATAATGAAAAAGTACTGAGTCTGCACACCAGAAGCTGCTCCAATTAAATCAAATTCAATGTATTGTTTCAGGCCCTCCAGGTCACCTCGGGTTGTATATATGTGGAGGTGTGTCCATTCACTTGGTCATGTCTGATGAAGGGCAAGGGCCTGAAACGTAACATGTGATATTCCATTAAATCTCATTTAATTGGAGCAGATTCTGGTGTGCAGACTCAGTACTTTTTCTGTTTGGATGCTTTTTGTCCAGCACCCAGTACTTTAACTTTCCCCGGATGTGCGATCCTTTTTGACATTATTATCAAATAATGCCTTTAATTTCCAGAAACATCTGCTAGGCTGCATTAAATTGAAAAGTCTAAAACATTTTCAATGTCTCAGGATGATCTGGAATTGGTTTCCATAAATAATTTTGCACCTTTATAAGAACATTTAGGGAAAGTTAATTTACAACCCTCCATAAAAAGACCATGAAAAGTAACTGATAGAGAATAAAGTCTGAAAGTATCACTTTCTGCATAGTGTTGGATTTCTGCAGATCATCCACAAATCATCCACATCTCCGCTTCCAGGTCGTCTGAAGGAATTTAAACACTGTCACTCTCTGATGGAGCAGAACAACTGTCTGCTACATCGTTCCTGTTAACTCTTCCTGTCCAGACTGAGATACCACCACCCCCCCTCCCAGCACCTCCTAACCCCCACGATGACAGCTGCTGCAGTTCAATTGTCAATGTGGATGTTTTCAAATGATGTAGCGCTGCTCTCAAAGCTTGTTAAATGAGCAGTGTCAACAATGTAAGCCTGACCTGTGACATCTCTGTACAGCTCGTCCATCTATGAGTAAGAGGCCGATAGTGTGTAGGTTATGTTTTATCTAAAGGTCATGATGAAAAATAAAAAGACAGTATTTATGCTTCGGTGAAGCTGGGAGTTTACCTCAAGGAATTGTGCGTTTATTTTAAACTCTGGTACGGGCAGTCCCTGCTCTTGGGCGGCCTGGCGGCGCTCCTCGATGCCCTTGAAGAGATGGTGGACAGCTC